>NW_024094141.1:0-9366 GCF_014356525.2 Nilaparvata lugens
CGACTCCTTTCTCTTTCCTTCCTGTTATTTTTTATTACTACTTCGAACATTTCATTAATTTTATGCTTCTATCTATTGCACGTGGAGACTACTAATTTTCAGAATATGATTTGATTTTTGAAATCACAAAGAGAAGAAGGAAAAACGAGATGACTACAGAGAGTGGAATGAAAGAGTACGACCAAGTAGAAGAAGAGGAAGATGATCACCAGAAAGAGGAAGGAAAGACGACGATGATGATGAAGAAGAAGAAGAATTAGAAGAAGAAGAAGACGTAGAAGACAGGTGAGAAGAAGAAGAAGTAGTGTGAATGTCAATGTCATCTGATCCAGCCATCAGCTGACCGCTCAAATAACAATAAATAACCCCGAATAGTAGACTCTCCTCAATAATATTTACAACAGTATATATACAGCTGCCAATTTGGATAGTATATACGTCGGCTACATTGGAGGTCATTTACATTGAAGTGTAAACCGGTATAATATTTACCAGCCAAGCAAAGGCCACTCACGGCAACACAACACTATAGTGATGCCCACGTTATAATGGCAGTGTTTGATTAGTTATGGTGTTGCTATCCTTGTCTATCATTCCACAAAACAGATAGCGCTATCCTGTTTTGTATCAAATTATGGTGTTGTGTATCAAGTTCGGATGATACTGTATCTTATTGTTTGATACTGTATCATATTGTCGAACACTAATTGCTGTAGTTAGGTCCACGTTATAATGGCAGTATATTTGATTAGCAATGGTGTTGCTATCCTTGTCTATCATTCCACAAAGCAGATAGCTCTATCCTGTTTTGTATCAAATTATGGTATTGTGTATCAAGTTACGTTGATACTGTATCATATTGTCGAACACTTATTGTGTAGTGAGGTCCACGTTTAATGGCAGTATATTTGATTAGCAATGGTGTTTCTATCCTTGTCTATCTTGCGACAAAACAGATAGCTCTATCCTGTTCTGTATCAATAATGGTGTTGTGTATCAAGTTAGATGATACTGTATCTTATTGTGTTGATACTGTATCATATTGTCGAACACTAATTGCTGGTTAGGTCCACATTAAATGGCAGTATTCGATTAACATCGGTGTTGCTAGCCTTGTCTATCATTCCACAAAGCAGATAGCTATATCCTGTTTTGTATCAATTTATGGTATTGTGTATCAAGTTACGATGATACTGTATCATATTGTCGAACACTTATTGCTGTAGTGAGGTCCACGTTATAATGGCAGTATATTTGATTAGCAATGGCGTTGCTATTTTGTCTATCATTCCACAAAGCAGATAGCTCTATCGTGTTTTGTATCAAATAATGGTGTTGTGTATCAAGTTAAGATGATACTGTATCTTATGTGTTGATACTGTGTCATATTGTCGAACACTAATTGCTGTAGTGAGTCCACGTTTAATGACAGTATCTGATCAACATTGTTGTTGTTATCCTTGTCTATCATTCCACAAAACAATAGCTCTATCCTGTTTTGTATCAATTAATTATGGTGTTTTGTATCAAGTTGAGATCATATTGTCGAACCTAATTGACCGAGCGAAGTGAGGTCCAAGATTCAAGTCGACGGTTTGGCATTTCTCTTATGTTTAAATGTTTATGTTGCGCAATTACGGCGAAACGCGGTATAGATTTTCATGAAATTTGACAGGTATGTTCCTTTTTAAATTGCGCGTCGACGTATATACAAGGTTTTTGAATTTTGCATTTCAAGGATAATATTGAAGGAAAAAGGAGCCTCCTTCATACGCCAATATTAAAGTAAAAATCAGACTATAGAATAAATTATCATCATAAATCAGCTGTCTAGTGGACTATAATACTACCCGTTCAAAAACATGGAACATCTTGAAGTATTGTAGTCAACTGTCTACTAACGTTGATGGAAGATACATTTTTCCATCAACGTTAGTAGACAGTTGACTACAATACTACCCGTTCAAAACATCCAACATCTTGAAAATGTATGTTCCATGAACGTTGTAGACAGTTGCAGCCAGACCTATAACAGCGCTCACACTCACATTCCGGGACGACACGTCACGGTCGATAGGACAGAAAGCTCTATGTTTATTTAGGATTTTTTCTAGACATTTTAAATTGATAAATCATTTATTATTTTTTAGAAAACATAACAACAGGTCAATGTAACTCACTGAGTGCGAGGTCTACTGTTCGCAGACTACTAACTTATATATTACAATAAAATATCATAAACTGAAACAGTACTCACCAAGTACTCCATCCAAACGTTCATCCATAAAGTTCATAAAAATCCAAGTGATGACTTGATATTGACCGTTATTCTGATATTTTCTTCTATTTCTCTCAATTTTCTTATTTATTTTTCCTTTCATTTTACTAAAAGGGTATTAGTAATTAGCGCTCTCATGAACCAGTTCTATAAAAAACCACAACCAAAAAGAAGTATATTAAAAAGTGCCGCATGCTTAGATTAGAAATTAATAAGAATTAAATGAAAATAATTGAAACATAGAAAATATTGAGAAAGCTGTGCAGAGAAGAAAGAAATTTTTTTCTTACATCATCAAATGATAGGGAGAGAAAAAATAAGGTAACCTTGCTATTCCTCTCCCAAATTTAGATAAGGTTACACATAGTCCCCTAGGTTGAGTCTTGTAGTTGTTCACTTCAAGTTCACAACAATTTCAGTCCTTAATTATTTTCACAAAGTAGAGTTTTAATTTAGAAGCTTCAAAACCAAACATAGTAGGAATATTTTATTGAATAATATGTTGCATAGAATAACGTTGGATTGGCGCAAAACTGTGACAGCGAAAATATAATTTCCATAGATTCTAACGGGATAATTCACACTCACTCGGCCGGGCTGGGTATGAATACTCCCCTTAAACCATATGTTAATTATATTTTCACTGTTAAGGGTGAATTATGAAATCCAGGTTAAGTGTGAATTTGTTAAAGAAATAGTGAAATAGTTTTAGAATTGAAGATATTGTAATTAATGAAGCAGTTAGGCAACAAAATAAAGGTGAAAGCGTTATAGTTTGATTTCAATAGGATTAAAACAAGTGTAAAAATATATAAATGAGTGAGTAAAGAATAAAAATGAATAAAATGATTTTGTAGACCTCTGTGAGAAGCAGAAATGCTTTCACTTCAATCAATAATATTTATATTAGAATATATATTCTAGTTTTCAATAATAAATTATTATTGATTTTGATAAACCGATTCCAATTTTATACCTCCCGATTTTTCACAACTATATATTATCATAGAGAAACAATAGCGTAAGTAGATATCCCATGGTATAGGGAATTTATGTCGCAACTTTTACTGTTATCTTAAGCCGATTACTGTCGATTATTGTCAACTTTTACTATTTTGTTGGGGTAGAGTGTATGAACGGCACAATTTGAGAGACTACCAGCGACCAAAACGACCTGTACCATGGGATATCTTCTTATGCTATCTTTTCTCTATGATAATACCCTCCACGTAGCTTGTAGATGCTAGATGTATTTCGCCTAACAAACAAAGGCAAAAATAGGTTGATTTTCCCACCAGATTCAATTTCAATATTATAAAATGAATATTAGAACCATAGAAAACAATAGCGTAAGTAGATATCCCATGGTATAAGGAATTTATGTCGCAACTTTTACTGTTTCTCTTAAGCCAATTACTGTCGATTATTGTCATTTTTACTGTTTTGTTGGGGTGAGAGTGTATGAACGGCACAATATGAGAGACTACCAGTGTCACACAGCATAGGAAAGAACTATGTGAACTATCGGCTTGGGATAACAGTAAAAGTTGCGACATAAACGCCCTATACCATGGGATATCTACTTACGCTATTGTTTCTCTATGATATTATCCAATGTAAAAATGATGGCGGTTTGAAGTGAATATCCTAATATAAAGGAGCAAAAACAATCGTCTTACATTGTGGTTAGGTCTTCCTTCATATTCTATTTCTTTTCTTACTGTTTCATTATCTACCATTTCTTCTTCTTCTTCTTCTTCATCGTCTATTCCGTTTTCTTATTTTTGTTTTCCGAAAACTTCAAGTTGAAGTGAGTGTCAAATCTTTTATCAAAGATTTCTTCTTCTACCTAGATTAATACACAAATAACAATGTTCAAAATTAGAAAAAATATCTAAATCATACAGAAACTAATTTTGAAAAGGATGTATAAGATTGAGGCTTGTATGCACAGTCCAAGTTTAAACTGAATCTTTGGTAAAGGTAACACTGGAAAGGTAACGCATTAAAATAAATTCGAGCATTATCTTGGTTTAAACAGAGACAATAAATATAGGTCTTATGCTTATCCTTTATCTATAGTTTAACCCAGGTGAAGTTGAACTTCGGTTAACCCTGGATCAAGTTAAACACAGATTAGTCCTGGATCAAGCTGATCTTTAGGACCGAATTCGGCAAAAAGAAAACTTGGTTTGAGCGCCAGTTGATTCTGAACTAGTAGTTCTGTGAACAGTGGACCTCGCGCTCAGTAAACTACATTGACATGTTGTTATGTTTTCTCAAACTTAATAAATAATTTATCAATTTAAAATGTCTAAAAAAATCCTAAATAAACAAAGAGCTTTCTGTCCTATCGTACCGTGACGTGTCGTCCCGGAATGTGAGTGTGAGCGCTGTTATCAGGTCTGGCTGCAACTGTCTACAACGTTGATGGAAACATACATTTTCAAGATGTTCGATGTTTTCGAACGGGAGTAGTATTGTTCACTAGACAGCTGATTTATGATGAATAATTCTATAGTCTGATTTTTACTGTAATATTGGCGTATGAAGGAGGCTCCTTTTTCCTTTTATATTATTCTTGAAATGCAAAATTTCCAAAAACCTTGTATATACGTCGACGCGCAATTAAAAAAGAAACATACCTGTCAAATTTCATGAAAATCTATTACCGTGTTTCGCCGTAAATGCGCAACATATAAACATTAAGAGAAATGCCAAACTGTCGACTTGAATCTTAGACCTCACTTCGCTCGGTCAATAAACAAAAAAATCATATTACAAAGCCAATTCAAAATCATCTGACTAAAAACCAACTGTCGCTTAAGCCTAGTTTTCGTTTTTGGTGAATTTTGGGCCTAAATCTTGGATTAACTTGAACTCGGTTTAACCTGCTATGAGTATACGGACCTTTACCAAAATAATACGAGCATAATATTATTATACCACTCATCCAATACTGCTCACACTTTATAATAAATCTAACTATGGCTTGATTTAATCCACTAGCTGTTCAGATCAGGTTTAAACTCACACTGTGCATACGGACCTTAGAAGAGAACATTATATATAGAAAAGAAATAATTTAATATAATATATATTTTCATTCACAAAATAGTACATAGACGTTTGGTGTACTACCTTTTCGAAAAACATTACACAGCACAAAAACAAGAATTAAAACAGTTTTGTTCGCAAATATATTGATCTAAAATTTATAATATCATAATACTTTGTTCGCATAAATAATATAGGAATACTTTCAGATACAATTTGATCTTAGTTTACATTGTGATGAATACAAATATTTAAAATTAACTTTCAGTTACATTTGATCTTAGTTTACAATTATTTACATTGTGATGGATACAAATATTTAAAATTTAACTTTCAGTTACAATTTGATCTTAGTTTACAATTATTTACATTGTGATGGATATACAATTTTAAAATTCATCAGGGATATGCATAAAAAGTTATCATTATATTTCTAGTTATTGCAAGATGAAACACATTTTAAATAATAATATCAATAATACAACATAAATAATTAATAATAGTTATAAATAAATGAATTTTGGTATTTATTTATGAGGAAAATATCTTTGAAAGGGGAACTATAATGAAGTCCAAGTTATAATGGCAGGGAAAAAAGGTAGGAGAACAACGTTGCCGATCCTCTGTCTTGTCAATGCCATCTATAGACAGTAGCTGATACAGGTTTATTGATGTAACTGTTCTCGATTACAATAATCAATTACATTTTATTAAGCACGAAATTATATTTCTCAATAATTTCATAATTAAGATGAGATATTTTGTTAATCAATTATTAATTCAACCTTGTTAAAAGACGAACTGGCAACAGAGAAAAGCGAGAAAGAGATAGCGCTATCCGCTTTGTTGAATGATAGACAAGGATAGCATTACCATTGCTAATCAAACACTGCCATTATAACGTGGACCTCACTATAGTCAATTGACCCAAGGAACTTTCTTTAGCAGTATAAAACTGAAAACATCAAGTTTTAACGAGATTTCTGCATCCGTTTTTTGAAAAACCATTGATTCTTATGAGAATCTTCACACAATTGCAGTCTGCTATTATGTGAAACCTGCCATAAGTAGCAATGCTATTTATTTTCTGCTAAGCAGAGCATTAATTAATTCGATAGCACGGGCTTAAATGTTACAATTTGTGAAATAGAAACTAATACTGATATTACAACATGTGAGGAATACTACAAAAGTTTTATTAAAATAATAAAATTCATTCAGAATAGATCGCCCTCTTGAGATAAGATACCGAAAGTTGAGTTCACAGTAATGTCATCAAAAATTTTTCTCTTCAATAAAAGAGTCGCCCCACAAAAGGTGGATCACAGTTATGCATTTCACAAATTTCTCAATAATATCGCACTAGAAAGCAACATACTATGATACAAGAGTATAATCCAGGCGTATCAAGTTTTGATACAAAAGTATAATACAGGCGTATCAAGTTTTGATACAGAAGTATAATAAAGGCGTATCAAGTTTTGATACAAAAGTATAATACAGGAGTATCGAGTTTTGATACAGAAGTATAATACAGTTTTGATACAAAAGTATAATACAGGCGTATCAAGTTTTGATACAGAAGTATAATACAGGCGTATCAAGTTTTGATACAAAAGTATAATACAGGCGTATCGAGTTTTGATACAGAAGTATAATACAGTTTTGATACAAAAGTATAATACAGGCGTATCGAGTTTTGATACAGAAGTATAATCCAGGCGTATCAAGTTTTGATACAGAAGTATAATAAAGGCGTATCGAGTTTTGATACAGAAGTATAATACAGTTTTGATACAAAAGTATAATACAGGTGTATCAATTTTGATGCAGAAGTATAATACAGGCGTATCATGTTTTGATACAAGAGTTTCTAACTTGTATAACAGAAAGATGAATAAATTGATACTGAAGTTCCAATAAGTTTCCTTTCTGTTAGGACATAAATAGAATAGCATTGGTTCTAATGGAAGTGTTCACACATTGACAGAATGGGAATGTATGAACGCCCCATAAGAAGCCTCTCAGTAGAGCTCAAATTTATTGGAAAGATTTATGAAATAACACTTCGAATGAACTAGACAGAGAAGGCCAGTTCACATTGATGCAGAGTCTACAAATTATGCCTCATGACCAATTCACAGTGACCCCTTGACCATTTTGTCCCAAGTCCAGATCACACTGAGCCACTTCCACTTCCAAGTCATATGAAGCCCAGTTCACACTGGGACACTTTACAAGTTTGTCCCAAGTCCAGATCAACTGAGCCACTTCCACTTCCAAGTCATATGAAGCTCAGTTCACACTGGGACACTTTACAAGTTTGTACCTAGTCCAGATCACACTGAGCTACTTTCTAAGTCATATCTCAATACCAGTTCACACTGGGACACTTCACAAGTTTTGTCTTAAGACCAGTTCACAATAGCCACTCCCAAAGCTTGTTTTCAAGAACAGTTCACAATCAGACACTTTACACAATATTTACCTGAAGAACAAGCTTTGTCTGAAGTCCAGTTCACAGTAAGCCACTCGCAAAGCTTTATTGATTGATCTTTATTGATTGATATACAAGTATACATCACATAAATGATAGGGAGAGGAAAATAAGGTAACCTTGTGCTAATCTCTCCCCAATTGATATGGTTACACATAGAAAGTTTCAAGAACAGTTCACAATCAGACACTTTACACAATATTTACCTAAAGACCAGTTAACACTGAGTCATAGTCCACAAATCATCACCCAAGACCGATTCACAGCCAGTATCGCTTTCAGCTAGCCAGCGCATGTGTGTTCATGCTGTGATAGGCTGACATCTGAAGATGAGCGGCACTCAAATTCATTGCTTCACTACTAGCTGCCAATCTATTGGACACCGATTCACAGTTGGCATCAATCTATTGGGAGATGAGACTGGTTCACAGTTGGGCATCAATCTAATGGGAGATGAGACTGGTTCACAGTTGGGCATCAATCTAATGGGAGATGAGACTGGTTCACAGTTGGGCATCATCCTACTGGAAGCTGAGACTGGTTCACAGTTTGGCATCAATCTACTAGCAGACGAGACCGATTCACAGTTGGGCATCATCCTACTGGCAGACGAGACTGGTTCACAGTTGGGCATCAATCTACCGGGAGACGAGATTGGTTCACAGTTGGGCATCAATCTACTAGCAGACGAGACTGATTCACAGTTGGGCATCATCCTACTGGCAGACGAGACTGGTTCACAATTGGGCATCAATCTACTGGGAGATGAGACCGATTCACAGTTGGGCATCATCCTGCTGGCAGACGAGACCGATTCACAGGCATCCTTCCCCATCTGCATTGAGTAGGCTGCTGGACTCGGATAGGCCAGTTCACAGGTGGCACGCATTCCATTTTGCATTTTCTGGTCAGATGTGACAAATGAGCCGCCATTTTGGATTTTCTGGTCCTCAACGACAAACGGTGAAGCAGCAGCTGATCGGTTGGCCTCCAGATTTTCGGGCGAGTCAAGGTCGGTGAAGGTCTTCTGCTCAATCAGCTGATGTGGCGGAGGATGGAACGTGTGATGATCGGATGTTGATGAGGAAGAGGATGAGGAAGATGAATAGTAGGCACTGCGGTCGACGTCGGGGTGTTTGGAGGCCATATGCACGTTGTAGTTGGCCTTCCACGTGAAAGATTTGTTGCAAACATGGCAGACAAACCTGCAATGCGACAGGGAGATTCATTTGGTGTCAACAGTAAAAGCCCTTCAATTATTAGTATCACTCTTCAACACAGATTTGCTATGGCAATCTTTGCTACAAGAGCAACAAAGCAAACAAATTTTCTATTGGTTTATTTCTCATTTTCAATTTTTCACTTGATAATATTATGAAGTACTTTGAGATATTGAATCGGGAACAGTTTTGGGCTATAATGCCTGTTGTTACCAAACTTGTATGTATTTTTTTGGCAAATATATAAAACATAAGGCCTGCAATAATTAGTATCACTCTTGAACACAGATTTTTGACACATCAATATTTGCTAC
>NW_024094142.1:0-10404 GCF_014356525.2 Nilaparvata lugens
TCCCAAATAGGTGGAGTCATGATAATTATGATGAGGATAGATCACTTGTAAATGATCCCCAATTATTACCTTATCAAGGTCTTCCTCAACTAGGAGGTCCCTACCTAAAATCTTCCCTATAACAGCTACCGTATATCCATATACTAGACCATATTATTATACATAGTTAAGCCTACATCTGATACACAGATATTTAAGTTGGTTCTAAGTTGGGGCTTGCAAAGTTGCACGCCGTAGAGTCATGTGAAGTCCTTTTTGAACTTATCAGGTAGGAGGGGGTGAACTTAATGGCCTTGGGCTATAGGCAGTAAGTTAGGTTACAACTTGCAAGTTTTGGGGGGAATAGAAGGGGTATCGGCCCCCTTTCGTATCGTACTACGAGGTAATTTGGGGGGAAATTGAGGTATATTTTTGAACCCCCCTGTCATGAGTTTGGGGGTGTTTTCCGACCCACGTGCTGTGAGTTTTGGGGTATGTTTCTGAACCCATTTTCTCTCAGTTTGGGGGTACCTTAAGGGAGGGAAATGTTTTTGAAACCATCCTCCCCAATTATGGTAGGCCAAGTTGTGTTTCATTTGAGGGAGGTATGGACATTGATAGTTTAATGTCTATTATTTTAATTGGACCGTTAATGTCACTTCTAGTCTCTAATATGATCTATGGGTGCTTGATGACTGTTGTTGGAGTTGACGGCGTTAAAGTTGACAGCATTAAGGTCGTTTGAGTCGACTGCTATGACTGAAGTCCTGAGGTCCACGTTATAATGGAGTATCTGATTGACATTTGTGTTGCTATCCTTGTCTATCATTCCACAAAGCAGATAGCGCTATCCTTTTCTAGCTAAGCTACGTTACCAGATTGTTTTTCAACATTGTAGTAATATAATCGGTTGATATAAGAATCTTCTTTTAGTACTTGACGGAGAAAGATATTAAATTTTGTAAAAAAGGGTAAAAATTGAAAATGTAGAGTAAAGTAGAGTACGTCTGTTCCACGTGCAGATTTAATAATGTAACATTTATGGCAACTTCTTCAATCAGCAACGTTAATACCCAAAATCCATATCCATCCTTTGTATCTTTTTCCATCTCGCTTCAGTTCAGCAAAATTACCAAGCATTGATGCATTCTTCTCTCTTTAACAATTCCTTTTCATACAACTTTATAAAGTATCTCTCTCTCTGAAATACATCAAAAATAATTACTTTCATTCTTCTCATTTCAACCTGACAAAAAAGTATCAAAATATATGATCTTTTCCACATTTACTTCAATGTCATTATGTCTCTCTCTCTATCTCTCTCTATAGAGAACCGCCATATCTTTCTCTTCATACTCTCTGACCGTCATATATCTTTCTTTTTTTAATACATTGAATTTTCGCATTTTTCATTTACTCCATGCTGATTATTATTATAACATTCATGAATAAAGAACTGTAATCTAATATCTTTCTCTTTCTCTCTCTCCCTCCCACTCTCTCATACTCTCTCTCTCTCTCTTGAGAGTTAGTGGGGAGGATATTTTTAATATTCTTTCCGAAGAATGGACATTGATTGTCCAAAGCTCCGCCAATTTATATAGATGCATAACAATATAATTATCTATAGTTTTCTTATATACAATTACTTTTTCATATCATATACAGTTCAATAATTATTTTCTTAGTCTATATTATGTAAATTCATCTATAATTTGCTGTATTGTAAGCTATTGTATATAAGTGTATAAGCCAGTTATATATTGTAATCTACATAAATAAAGTACTCAATCAATCATCAATCATCAATCTCCCTCCCTCTATATAATACTCTCTCTCTCTCTCTTTTAGGTTGTTGTGCAGAGAGGACCGGAGTCCTAACAAATAAAGACATATAATATAATCAATCTCTCTCTCTATCTCTTTTTCATTTACTCCATACTGATTATTATTATAATATACATGAATAAAGAACTTCTCTTTCTCTCTATCTCTCAAAGACTCTTTCTCGATCACTCTCTCTTCCTCTCTAATACATCAGACTCAGCATGTCCATTCTATTGAAACCGTCCGAATTATAAATTCTATTTTCCTCATTTCAATCCCAAAAATCAAACAGCTCGTTAACCTTCAACCTTTGCTTTCTCACTCACACACATTGGGTCCACTAAGTCTCTCTCTCTCTCCCCATACATTGAAACCTCCATATATCTCTCTTTCTACTTGACGAAAATCGCCGAGTTTTTCCTCTGAGTTCCGTTATGAAAATTCGAATGTTCTTGACAAGCCAGCAAAAAGCACAATCGTTTCCGACTGTTTCTAATTCAATTGAAGCGGGTAAATTCAGAAATTTAGCAAAAGAGCAACCAACTTTGGAATTCTGATTGTGACAACTGATATCATCTGTTGCTCCCTTTTTCAATTTTAAACGTTCTTCCTCTCATTTTCAATTTTCACGGACATATCTCGGTGAAAAACGGATGAAAGTCATTAACTCTATATTGTGATCCATCTTATGACTGTTGTATAAATTAGAATTGGAATTTTGGGCGTAAGTGGTACTGACGGCTAGTAATATAATATTCCCAGGATTGAAGTAGCAGTGCCCAATCAATTTTTCCGCGATAAATGCATTTAAATCTTCAACTTGGTGTCAACCTAACAAAGTCAACTCAACTTAATGCCAACCTGACAAAATTATCAATTTAGTTGCCAGTTAACAACTGTATCGAAGAGGTACTCTCTCTAGATTATCATTCTATATTAGCATATGGTATGGACATTGCAATTATAATTTTAAGTTATTGGAATAAGAAGAATATTCATGCTAAAAGAACTTTAAACCCTTAAAAACCACCCTTATAGTTAAAATATTGCCAAAAGATTTCTTAGTGCGCCTCTAAAGGGCCAACTGAACATACCTACCAAATTTGAACGTATTTGGTCCGGTAGATTTTTAGTTCTGCGAGTGAGTGAGTCAGTCAGTGAGTGAGTGCCATTTCGCTTTTATATAATTATAATAGAGTTTTATATCTGGTTACTCATGTTCAACAGATCTCGAAAACGGCTCCAACGATTTTCACGAAACTTGGAACATAGTAGGTTTATGATATAAAAATTCGATTGCACTATGTCTCATCCTTGGGAAAACTCGCTGAACGACATTAAAAGAATAATTCATCCTTTCGCCGTCTGTGGATAGTAAAAATTGACGAGTGATTCTGTGGAAAATCAAAATATCGCATCCCCGAAGCTGACGTATAGCTAGCTGTAAAAATATATAAACACGTTCATTTTAGAGGATTGTGTTCTGTTTATCAATAAATAAAAATAACGAGCAAGCTCGGTGCCCCGATATTAAATAAATTAATTAACACTTATTAATATGTCTTAATAAATACCAATACTTCTTAAACTTGGTAGCCTACAGCATGACTCTACTCTACTAGCTGGAGACTGTTTTCATTAGCATAGTAGTGGTAGAGTAGAGTGAGAAGCGGTGGTGGGGGAAGGCAAGTGGTAGAGTACTATCCAACGGTGCTATCCCACTCTACTCTACTAAAAACTAGTACTCTACCATGAACGTTTTCATTGGAGAGTTGACCAGATAGTTAGTACTTGCCCAGGGAACTCTACCACCAACTCTACTATGAAACAAGGCTTAATTGTACTTCTAAATATTTTTCTATCACGTTGACTTGAATCTCATATTATTTTTCTGTGGATTCAATGTATTGTTTTGGTGAGCAGAAAATAATAATGTAGGTTTTATGGGAGTGTTCAAGCATTATAGTGGTTGCACGTTATAAACAATGGAAATGATAGGGAGGCATTTTTGTCGAAATCCATCACATCCCTCCAAAATATAGTTTATCATCTTTCTGCAACAATATACTTCATCTCGGAAAACTCAACACTCTGTAACTATAGATATATCTCCCCAACACACTGGCTAATGGCCGATATATTTTTAGGTATCTATAGATATACTTTTCCGCAATATTGCTGGACGGTATTTCTTTCACAATATGATAACACGGCATCATTAGCTGCGTAGCCCCAGGCTAGTCCCGCATTTTATATGTATGTATATCCGTATTTAATGCCTGTATTTTGTATCTCTGGTGCTGTTATATATCTATGTATATCTGTATTTTTGCTCTGATGCCTTTATATATCTATGTATATTTTTGTATTTGTGATGCTGTTTTATATATTCTATACCTGTTGCCACGTGGTTCATATGTAACTGAATGTTATATTTTTGAGTGAAAATAAATGGAAAATAACCACGAGAAAAAATCTGTTGTGGCGCACTCACACCACTTTCCTTTCCGTTATGAAAATTGATCACCTGACACTAGTGTTCACGCGCATCTCAGTCTACTATTCAAAAATCTGAGCCAGCTGTTGACAGGACAATAACGCTGGAGACACCCACGGTCTGCTATCTCTTCATAGTGAATGATTTAATAGAATCAACAGTTGTCAACAGTTGCAATTGAATAATCACATTTTCTCGAAATTCGAGCTTTTTCCAATTTTAGGAGAAAATGTTACTGAACATTAATTGTAGATACTTTCATGCGCAATCTTTTCCACTTGAGATTTTTTATTTAAATTGTATCAAAAAACCACTTTTTTGGACTCAGTGGACCTTGAAACGTATAGAATTAGAAATTGGGTACCTAATTTATTTCTGAAAGCAATACTTTCCTTACCTATGGTAATAGAGCAAGGAAAGTAAAAATGTTTGTTTACAGTTTGATACGGGTAATTTTAATATAGAGACGTGCTTCATTGAAAGATTGAGAACTTTCTATATTATACTCATTTCTATTGTTAATTTTTTGTTCAACAAAATGGAGTCTACACAATGACGTAGAAGCACCAGCCAATGAGAGCTTGTTGTGGGCGTGGCCTCGTACTAAGCTGGGGAAGTGTACTCGCACCTGATTGGTCGACTGAGTACGTCTCTCAGTTGATGTTCAAATCGCCATTCATCAATAGGATGATTGATGATTGATTGATTGATTACTTTATTTATGTATATTACAATATACTGGCTTATACACTTATACAGTAGCTTCCATACAGCAAAATTATAGATGAATTTACATAATATAGACTAAGAAATAATTATTGAACTGTATATGATTTGTATATAATAACTATAGATATTATATTGTTATGCATCTACATAAATTGGCGGAGCTTTGGACATATCAATGTCCATTCTTCGGAAAGAATATTAAAAATATCCTCCCCACTCACTAGATTGAAGATATTTAGACAAAACCTTGGATTTCACTATAATTATTATGAATAAAATAGTATTATATTTATAGAAAATTTGTTCTAAAATTTTGAAAAGCCTGCCCTTACATGTTTAATTATTGTAGGATTATTTAAATAGCTATATTGCCAACTGTCAGGTAACCCGTGCTCCGCAAGGATCTATTTTAAAACTTGACAAACTTAAAATTGACGTAATGAAATCTTGAAGAATTGAAAACAGGCCTGTAACCATCCTCGGTAAATCAAGAATTTATGCCGAATTTCAAGTTAATGAGTTGAGTAGTTGAGACGTGATGATGCGTCATTCGTGAATTTCCTATCCCCCACCGTGTATACCCATTCTTTCCTCTATTATAGATATAGATTATGAATTACTGTTTTCACCAGCATAATATATGTATATTTATTGAAATTGATGGGAATAATTGTTATCAATGTACGTGTTTTGTATACGTATCAGATGTATGTATTGCAGGATCTCAATTTATTGCGATATTACTATATTGTGTGTATCTCTGTATTAGCCTACATATGTTAACAATATATCCTGTGAGGTTGAAATGTATGTAAGAGTAGCTAACTTACGATAAGATTATGAGGCAATATTGTAAATGAATATCTCTTGGAAAAATCACTAAATCTCCTGTTTTCTCTCTCTCTGTTTCAGGTCAAAAAAGGATTTTCTCTCTCCTTCTTCTTCTTGTAACTTCACTTCCTCTCTCTTTCAACATTTATCTCTCTTTTCAACAATTTTCACCCTCTTTCACCTCCCTTATTTTCTCCAAATCTAAATTTATTTAGAATCGAAAATCCTTTAAACGTTTTCCGTTATTCCTTGTACGTTTTCCGCTACTCTTTGTCGATTCCCGTATTTCGTTGTACTCTAACGGTCGCGTTTCCGTCCCGTCTTCGTCGCGTTTTCGTGTCGTTTCAGTGTGGAACTGAGAGGGTGAGGTTTGTGTGAGTGCGACAAGGACAGGGAATAGGATAGGAGGTGAGAAAGAGAGAGAGAGAAGACGTGAGAGAGAGAGAGAAAGCAGCATGAAGAGGCCTCTAGGCACCAACATTCAATCGGCCATCTCGTTAGTCCAGCAAATGGAAATGGACGATAATCAGGTAATTCATCCGATCATTTTGTTATTCACTACATAATTATTATTCATCAATCATGAACTACGATAATCCAACATTCATTGCGCTGTTCATTCAATAATTGCTGTAGTGATTATTGTATTATAATCGGTTTTCTATCAATTTTAGCTTTTCTGCAGACTATTTATTGATTTACCATTATTTAATATTATCTACTATTATCTATATTATTAATAATATGGATATATCTTCTAATATTACCTACTTTTATTTATTAACCTACTGAATTCTTGAGGAATTTAAAATAGGTCTATAACCATCCTCGGTAAATTAAGAATCTATATGCAAAATTTCAAGTTAATCAATTGATTAGTTGAGACGTGATGATGCATCATTCCAGAATTTCCTATCCCCTACGTGTATAAGCCAAATCTTTCCTTTATTATAGTATAGACTAGCAGTTAACCCGTGGTCTGAAGGGTCTAATTAAAAACTTGACCTACTGAAATCTAGAAGAATTGAAATAGGCCTATAACCATCCTCGGTAAATTTACAATCTATATGCAAAATTTTGAGTTAATCAGTTGAGTAGTTGAGACGTTATGATGCGTCATTCGTGAATTTCCTATCCCCTACGTGTATAAACCAGTTCTTTCCTTTATTATATAATAGATTGATTGATTGATTGATTGATTGATTACTTTATTTATGTAGATTACAATATAATACTGGCTTATACACTTATATACATAGCTTACAATACAGCAAAATTATAGATGAATTTACATACTATAGATTAAGAAATAATTATTGAACTGTATATGATATGGAAAAGCAATTTGTAATATAATACTATAGATATAATTATATTGTTATGCATCTACATAAATTGGCGGAGCTTTGGACATATCAATGTCCATTCTTCGGAAAGAATATTAAAAATATCCTCCCCACTAACTCTCTACCAAAGATTGATTGGAGATTAATCCAGTGAATGGGATCACTTAATCGTTAAATTATGGAATCTTATGCTATATCTTCTCTATGATAAATCAGAAATTGACTTTATAAACAACAGTTCAATTATTAGCGTTCATTGACCCCAACTTTACTGTTAATGTTTACTTGCCGGTTGGTCTTCGTGTTTGCATTACTTACTTCAAACAATAGCTGAGAAAAGCAGCACTTACTCAAAGCTTACAGTAAATTAATGGAGAAATTGCTTCAAGGGTGGAGTACCGTTGTTGAATGAGAGAAGAAGAAGGGGAAGAAGGAGAAGGAGAAGAAGAAGAAGAAGAAGAAGAAGAAGACAGGAGGAGGAGAAGAAGACAGGAGGAGAAGGAGGAGGAGAAGAAGAAGACAGGAGGAGGAGGAGAAGGAATAGGAGGAGGAGAAGAAGAAGATGAAGAAGAAGAAGAGGAAGAGAAGGAGGATGGGATATTGTAGACTAGTGAAAAGGACAGAGAAGGATAATTTGATCACAATGGGAGAGAAGCCAAAAGTAAGGAAGTCCAGGTCACGCAATAGACAAGAAAACAGCACGAATGATAGAACACTATAAGAAACAAAGAGATCAAGAGCAATAAAGCAAAACTAGTCACTGATAGCCTAATTGGCAAAGGATTTCCAGCTTTGAACATGAATTTAAAGTAATAGACATGATTGATTATGAATATCGAAGCTGATTATGGTGATTGTTGGATAAAAACATTTTTTTCCAATAGAATCAAATCTATTTTAATACTTATACATTCGCATAAATATGTGTTCCAACTGAATCAACAACAAATCAAGGAATGAAATTATGAAACACTAGCCGTCAGGCTCGCTTCGCTCGCCATATACGTCAAGCCATATGTTTAGTCTGGACCCCCGACTGGATCGTCCTAACATATGATAAAATTCTCAAATGAAAAATGCAGGCAATCGAAGCGAGCCTGCTGATCTCATTCTTGGACGATCGAGTCGGGGGTCCAGGCGGCTCCGCCCCCTGGATAGACGGATATGGCGAGCGAAGCGAGCCTGACGACTAGTTATATTATAAATCATTTTAAACAAAAATGAGCAGTTGATATTAAACCCTATATACAGGTATCAGCTATCCTATATAGAAGGCAGTGACAAGGCAGAAAATCAGCGTTGCTGTTCTCCTATACATGTCTTTTATCACAGGCATTATAACGTGCACCTAACTGAATCTATTTCAGATTCCCAATATTTTCTCACTCTTTCTTCGTATCAAATCTACACCTACATAATCATCCCATCTACTTTTTACTTTCCTTGCCCTATTACCATAGGCAAGGAAAGTATTGCTTTCCGAGAAAATTAAGGTACCCCAATTTCTAAATTTCTTTACGTTTCAAGGCCCCCTGACTCCAAAAATGTGTGTGTGTGTGTGCGAGTGTGTGTGTGTATGAGTGTATGTGCATCTGTGTACACGATATCTCATCTCCTAATTAACGGAATGACTTGAAATTTGGAACTTGAGGTCCTTACACTATAAGGATCCGACACGAACATTTTCGATCAAATGCAATTCAAGATGGCGGCTAAAATGGCGAAAATGTTGTCAAAAACAGGTTTTTCGCGATTTTCTCGAAAACGGCTCCAACGATTATGATTAAAGTTATACCTGAAATAGTTATCGATGAGCTCTATCAACTGCCACAAGTCCGTAAAAATTTCAGGAACTCCGCCCCATCTATGCAAAGTTTGATTTTAGATTCTCAATTATCAGGCTTCAGATACAATTTAAACAAAAAAATTCGAGTGGAAAAGATTGAGCATGAGAATCTCTACAATTAATGTTCAGTAACATTTTCACCTAAAATTAAAAAAAAAAAGCTTGAAATTTGAGAAAATTTGATTATCCAAATGCAAACTGGTGGCAACTGATGATTCTTTTAATCAGGCCCTGAAATTGATCAGTTGCGACCTGAAAACTCTAACACCAGACCTGAGCCAGCCAGGTGGTCACTCGATATTATTACTATTATTATTCACTATGAAGAGATAGCAGACCTCGTGTGTATCCAGCGTTATTGCCCTGTCACCAGCTGGCTCAAATCTTTGAATAGTAGACTTGAGATGCGCGGGAACACTAGCGTCAGGTGTTCAATTTTTATAACGGCAAGGAAGTTGTGTGAGCGCGCCACACCAGATTTTTATCACTCTTTCTTCGTATCAAACCTACACTTACATAATCATCCATCTACTCTTAATCTCTCTCTTCATCTTCATAATATATTTTCCTTCTAACTTTACTTCTACTTCTAGAATGCGGATGCAAAATATCTTCGTAAACTAATCATTGATATCTCCATTGTCAGGCACTTGTTTCAAATCGTGACTTGATCTGCCATGAAAATAAAGCCTTAGATGGATATAGGATGAATGCGTAATGAATTAAATGAATAGAATGAACAGGTTAACACTTGCTTTGTTTGTACTGAAGAAGTCCCAGATTGCAGAATACGGGTGAAGGCCACACTGTATTATGTAATGCTAATAAATAAAGTTGATCATCATTATTTCTAGCGTCTTCTCTGCCACCCTCACTTTCGTGTTCTCTGTACTTCTCTCTCTTACTCGATCCTCTCTCAAACACTATCTCACTCACTCCCTTTGTCTCTTTCTCTTTCTTTCTCCCAGGATTTCTGTCTCTCCCTCACACACCTTCTCTCTCTCGTTCACTCTCTCAAACACTATCTCTCTTACTCCCTTTGTCTCTTTCTCTCTCCCTGGATTTCTGTCTCTTCCTCACAGACCTTCTCTCTCTTACTCGATCCTCTCTCAAAAACTATCTGCCTCACTTTCTTTGTCTCTTTCTCTTTCTCTCTCCCTGGATTTCTGTCTCTTCCTCACACACCTTCTCTCTCTCGTTCACTCCCTTTCTCACACACTCTCCACTCTGTCAAACAGTATCTCTCTCATTCCCTTTGTCTATTTCTCTTTTTTCTCCCTGGATTTCTGTCTCTTCCTCAAACACCTTCTCTCTTTCTCGTTCACTCTCTTTCTCACTCTCTCTCTAGA
>NW_024094143.1:0-11237 GCF_014356525.2 Nilaparvata lugens
TGCGCCATATATGAACGAAAAGTACACTGAGTACAATATACAAAATTAAATTTGGCCATTTCAATAAAATCTTTGAATAAATGAATATTTGAACGTTTAACCATTTCAATAAAAATTTCACTCAAGAAAAACATTTGATTAGAGCAGTCTTAAGTAGGCTATTAGAGCCTTAAGCTATGTGTGCACTAGGTCGGTGGGGCGGTGCAACGCGGCACAGCGCGCAGGAGAGCGGAAAATGGAAGATCTGTGCACTACGAGCACGGCGCGGCGCCGTTTTGGACTAGTTAGTCGTGACTTAGAGTTGTCAATTGCGATTTGAATTGACACAATTGTTGAAGTTACGAGTTCCAATTTGAAATTGAAAATTACTCTTCAATTATTAACTTACTCTGTCGCTTCAACATCTTAAATATGAATCCAAATTCATGATACCTTATTTCGATACAGAGTTACAAAAGAAAGTAAATGGCAGAAACCGCACATTGATATATAGAGCCATATCATTTTGTAGATGTAAAAGTTGTCTTAGTATTAATAAATAGTTGGTTATTTTCTTACATTTGCACAAGTTGTTTGTTTATTTTGTTCTTTTCTTGTGGAAATAAAAATGTTATCATTATTGGTTCACACTATTTATTATTGTTTTCCATGCTTACTTGTAAATAGTCACAGTTTATCTAGAGGTTTCTCTTCACTTTTTTTTCAATGCATTTCACTCATACTTGGTAAAAACTAATAACTTTATAAGAAATGATAGGCAAATGTCTACTTAATGACCAATACATTTAATAGAATATTTCCAAACAAAATGTTTTTCAGTCTTAAAATTGACATCCTTTTTCTGTCACTTGGAGGAAGCAATTTCACACAGCTTGCTAAATTAAAATATTGTACTTTCTTTGTATCATTAAAATAATTTTTTTATTCATTTAAATCAGTCTTTTCAAAGCACTGAAACACTTCTTTATCCAAGTTAAAAGTTTTCAAGAACCACTGTTTTTGTTGACTTTGATGTATAGTGAGGTCTTGCTTTGGTTTTGCTATCCTTATCTATCATTCAACAAAGCCGGTGGTAGGCCTACTATACTTTTCCAGGTCCACACCGATGCCAATTATGTTTTTGACGGTGTAGAAATATAATTAATGCAGAGAATCGTATCGCTATTCTTCTATCTTTATCCCGGTCAATTACTTTTTATGCTGGTCAAGGTTTTAGGCAGTCCCTTGGATCTGACTATAGTTATACTCTTGTCTTCTCTCTTTGACATTGCCAAATTCATCTTTTATGCCTAAGTATTTATTTTTTATTTCTGATCCTTTTGGAAAAACAATCACTAACCTAAAATTTTCAAATCATTTGGAGTTGCGAGTTGGACAAACCACTCTCTGTCTCAGACAGCACCGTATCGCGCATATGTTAGCAATGGTTTTTCCCGTTCCATTCAGTCAGTTCTTTGAATGTAACGTTCTTTGCGATGATGGTTACCGAGCACTAACTGGTGCCAATTGTCATTCTATTTGATGAAGATATTATTATCCAATGATGATTTATCATTAAATTCAATATAATAATCAATATATTATCATTTTATTTAATAAAGGAAAGAGTACTTTTGAAAATATAATTAATAAAATATAACAGTTGTTATTTAACTGATGTTAAAAAACACTATAACTAAGTCAGAATTTGTCATTTCAAAACAAAAACCGAACCCTCAACCTCCCCTTTTACATTTAAACATCAATAAACATAACTATTTGAAAAACCTCTAATCCCTTCCAGTATATTGCAATTTCAAAGCAAAATCCTAACCTATCTTTTCACCTTTGAAATATCAAAAAGCATAATTCTACCTGGACTCTAGCCCTTTCTAGCATATTGCAATTCTAAAGCAAAACCTTACCTAACCTTATGAAACATTGTTGAATATAATCCAAAAAACCTAACCACCAACCCCTAACCCCTTCACATTCAATAATTTAGATTTCAAAGCAAATCCTTACCCCCTAACCTATCCTTTCACATTTGAAACATCAAAAAACATGAATCTAACTGCACCCTAGCCCCTTCTAGCAATTATTGCTTTTAGTATTATTTTATTGCAATTTCAAAGCAAAAACCTAACCTATCCTAATAACACATTATTAAATATAACCTAAATTAAACCTAACCTCTAACCCTTTCACATTTTTCTTTAGATTTATTCGTCATCTTTAGAACAAAGCATAAACATGTGGTTCATTTCATGAACTGTTCACAAACATGTGGCTCATTTCATGAACATGTTCACAAACAAGTGGTTCATTTCATGGACATATTCACAACATGTGGTTCAAAGCAAAATCCTAACCCCCTAACCTATCCTTTTACCATTGAAACATCAAAAAACATAGCTCTACCTAGACCCTAGCCCCTTCTAGCATATTGCAATTTCAAAGCAAAAACCTAACCTATCCTATAAAAACGTCAAATATATCCTAAATAAAACCTAACCCTTAACTCTTTCACATTTGTTGAACGATAGACAAGGATAGCAGCACCATTGCAAATCGTACACTACCATTATAACATGGACCTCACTATAGATACTCAAGTAATACTTTTGAATAACTATGTTATAACAACTGTGACTGTTGCTGGCCGTTACTCTGTTTCTGAGACAAAGAGAAGCTGCTCATAGAGGTTGGCTGGTCTGTGGTCTGACGACTGACGGGGGTTACAAACTGACCGACCAGGAAACTGACCGACCTGCAAAGTGACCGTCCTGAAAACTGACCGTCTTGCAAAGTGACCGTCTTGCAAACTGACCGTCCTTATGACGTCATAAGCACCCGCTGATGGCAGTCACCAATACCTACTACTACATCAGGCCCCACAACTAATTAATGACGTCATAGCATGTAGATTGATTCTTCCTAGAATCATAGTAGTTTATACTAGCTCATCATTGTATGCTCTCCAACTTTTGTTGCTATATCGGTTTTTATCGGGTGAAATAATATTTAAACTACAGATTAAATAGAAATTTTATTAAAATAAAAACACTTTATTCGACTAATGCTATAATTTCCTCATACTTTCAGCTTAATAGACATATTTGATTCAGTGATAGAGATATTGATGAATTCATCTCAACCAAATAACAGCCTAATAACAACCAAATAATATACCTAATAACATCCTGTATCAGAATCAAAGGAGAGATAATGCAAAGGTAAACCAAATCAGAGGTAACTCATTTTTAGAAAAGAGGCTCCCAAAGACCTGGATGACAATAAATCTGTGGTTACAGAGAAACCTATTATGAGAATGTTTTCTAGTTAGGTAAAACCTTTCCATCTCATGATGTTATGTACAGTTCTAAAACTTCCATTTACTTTTTAATTCATTAGTTTAACAGTTCTTTCGCACTTTATTTACACTGATCTTCTACACTCCAATTACACTGTTATTTTACACACTATTTACACTGTTCCTTCACACTTTATTTACACTGTTCTTTCACACTCTTATCACACTGTTATTCCACACATTATTTACACTGTTCTTTCAAACTTTAATTACATTTTCCTTTCACACTCTTACACTGTCCTTTCACACTTCATGTAAACTGTTGTCCCACACTTTATGTACAGTTCTTCCAAAGTTATTACACGATTTCTCACTCATCAAAACTTTTCAGTGTTGAACAGTTTTCAACTTTCTTTTTTTCAATTTACTTTTGAAAAAATATCGTTCTTTATCTTCACATAGTTCTTGAGCATTATGTTCGTAGATGCCTTCAGAAGACTATTTAGCACCAATTCTTTGCTATGCACTCCACAATTTAGACTTCTTTGGAATAAACCATATTCATCCATCAATTTTTTTGTGAGTTGCATTGATAATTGCCGTTGATCTTCAACTTGAAGAAACTCTTTTTCGTTGGTTTTCTCAACCAATTTTTGAATCATAATGTTATTCAAATAATGGCATTCACAACTTCGGGTTTAGGATATGATAATCCACCTCTGTCAATATTTTGTATCATACTATAGTTTGCAGAGTTCTGTTCTTCAACAATGTATGATTTGTCAGCTAGGACGAGTGACTGACAGCAGTGATCACACTTGTTCTTTTTTAACACCGCTCTTGCACAATAGCCAGCTAAATACGTGAGTACTGGAACATTGTCTTCAATATTTGCAAAGTCCTCTTCTTCAAAGACAAGGTCTTTAAAACTTTTTGGAATTGATCCACTCACTGATTGATCTAAAGGATCATTTGTACTATTCAATACCTCTTCACTCAATTCAACTTGAATATTGCCAAATTTGCTGGATTTCAATGTTAGTGGAAGTAGATTTTGCAGTCGAATTTTTGATTCCACCTCAAATACCTGACGTAACGAGATCAGGTATTGTGATCCTGCCATTGTTCTATACTTTCCAAATCGTGCTTCTAGTGCATCTGTTTGAATTTTTCCAGGAAGAATATGATTGAAATTAAGCTCATTGATGCAATAATTTGTCAATTCTAGAAGAGCGTGAGTGGTGTGACTTAATGCTTCATGTGTCTCTTTTGTCAATTTGTTTTTTTTGCTTCCAAACGTCAAGCCAATCTAGAATCTTTTTCAGAAACTTGAAGTTTTCTTGATGAGGAGCAAGAGGCATTTGTAAGTCATCTTTGAAACGTATGTCTTTGAACATAGTTTTAACATTCACAATTCTCCACCACTTCGAAATGAACTTGATGAAGTCTGCTGTTGAATCACAGTGCTCAATTAAATGTAATCTTCCAATGGCCAACAACCCTTAAACCACATGCTCATTGAAAACATTAAGAACAAATTTTACACACTGCCTTTCAAAGTTCGTGGGTGAAAGTGTCTTCATTGACAATGTGTGTGCAAATTTTATGACATTTGCTGATTTGTTCTCAATATCATAAACTTTTTTCAAACAACCAAATGAAGCACTAACTAAATTTACTGTGTCCTCGTTACTTTCTATTTCTGGATATTTGATTGTTTGTTCAGTATCCTTTTGATTGATCCAGTTGTTTCTTATGCATTTCAAAATATGCACAGTGTCAAATAAATAGAAAAGTGGCTTCCTATTGTCACTAGGATGTGGATACACAATACTCAAATTAGGAGGTTTACTGAATAATGACATAGTTTTGCGATTGATTGCATTGTTGTCACTTATTACACATATTACATTGAAACCTATTTCTTGTAGGCCAACAGTAACTTTTTATGTGATAAAATAATGTTTCTGCTTTGATAGTTCTCACTGGTAGAATAAAAATCACTTCTCTGAAAGAAGAACATAGGCTCTGAATCATAAAGACATGTGCTGAACTTGCCATGTCTTGACTATAGTAAGCATGGCCCAAAATTCCTCCTCCAGTGTAGTCAAGATACGGCTTGATATGAATTTTATCAATTACTAATGAAACAGTCAGATCATTCTTATTCAATAGATTGAATTTGCGCTTGGCAAAACTGAGAAAGTTTTTATCCGTTAGCTCTATACTTGGATTTGAATTGTGAACCAAGCATAGATTGTGAAGTGTATTCGGATGAGGTAATGTGATTATGCCCGAACTTCTCAAGTATCTGTAAGCATGAGATGAAATGCTATGGAAAATACTGCATAAAACGGTGAACTCTGTTGAGTAACGGTTGGAAAACTTATTTGTATCTATAAGATTTAATTGTTCCTCAATAAATTTAAATTTTTCCGAGTTGGAGGCAAATTCTAATTCCTCAATTTGGCTCAGACACCCATCAATTGTGCTGAATAAATCACTTTTATTTGGCCTCCCATTAGAGCTTTGAATGAATTTGGTAAATGAATGCAATGTTTCAATCAAATCGTTGATGTCATTTACATCACGCGGATAGTTTACATTGTTTATTGCTTTTAATTCAACTTGCTCCACAAATAATGAAAACTGTAAATTTGAATTCACCATGGCTGAAAGTACAATGTTAGGCACAGGCACAGCTTAAACAATCAAGAAGAGAACACTGTCTGGTTTTTTTACGACACTCCATTCACTTGGTACTTCAACTCTCACTGAATCCACTAAATTTGATAATTCAATAAAACTTTTAAATTTGAATTCATCATCGTATTTCTTCTTTGATTGCAAACTTTTCTGAATTGCTTGATTCAACTGATAGTTTACTTGACGCTCTCTTCTCTCTTCAGCACTTTCTCTTGAAGAATATTTAGTTGACCAATGTTTTGGGCAATTGGGAAAGAATCTGGGAATTGCACCTTCTTTCAACTTGACTCTATTGAGTTTGGCTTCCAGATTTTCTCCATGCTCGTTGTATGCTCTTACTACTTTGATGATATCCCTATCATCAAAGTGCTTTTCACATACCTGAAACAAAGGTGCAACTTTATTAAACCTGTCAAGAAAAGGTCCTCCATTTCTCTCCTCTCATCCCTGCTCTCCACTGATCAACAAATTTATGAATTAGGATGAAAAATTTCTCAACACATCTACTTTAATATTCTTACAAAGATAGATATTTTAACTGATAAACATTTTTCAAATAATAAATGAATAAACATAATTAGTTGAGAAACTACAGAGTAATTCTGCATAAAATGCAGACATATTGAAGATTTTCGGAAAAAAAAATTTCCAAAAAATTAAAAACATGCTTGTCTGTTATGATAAACTTATGATGAATTTTGATTTTTTCAAAGTAGCTATGCTTATTAATGAATGTCTGTTTTGCTGCCTTTGCAGGAAAACTTGAGGCAATTAAAATAAAAATATGATAACTTACCTTTGAAGATTTTGTAGGATTAAAGTTCTTCCTTCTTATCGCTTGTATCCATTTTCTTTTCAAAGTTTCATCTTTCGGAAAAGAAAATACAGAAACTTTTGAAGTCTTCTGATAATTCCCGCGACAGTTGGTTACACAACAACAGAATCCCTTGATTTAAAACTCCATTCACCATTACTTTCCACAGACAAATATTAGATTTATGATAAACAAATTATATTTATTGAAATAATAGACCGTGAAAATAGAATTCGTAATACAAATTTCGATGGTTACCGTATCAGATGTAATAACAAGTATCAGCGCTCTTATTTCGCTTGCCTACCGCCAGTAGATCAGTGATCTACATGTAATGACGTCATAGTTCATTGGAGCTCCAGTTGTGGGGCCTGATGTAGTAGTAGGTATTGGTCAGACTGTTCTTATGACGTCATAAGGACGGTCAGTTTACAGAACTGTCACTTTGCAGGACGGTCAGTTTGCAAGACGGTCAGTTTGTAGGACGGTCAATTTGCAGGTCGGTCAGTTTTTAGGTCGGTCAGATGGTATACACCCACGACTGAGAACAAAAGCTTCTCTTTGTCAAAGATACAGAGTAACGACCAGCAACGGACACAGTTACCAAATAGTTATTCAAAGTATTCTTTGTGTATCGACCAGCTGATTGAGTGCCAAGATTCACTCGCATTTTACTATCCATAAAATGTAATATTTGTTTAGTTCTAGAAAATAAACCACATGTTCATGTTTTGTACTGAAGATGTTGAATGAATCTTAAGTAACAACCTATTAAATGTGAAAGGGTTAGGGGTTAGGTTTTATAGAGGTTATATTTAATAACGTTTCATAATAGTAGGTTAAGTTTTTTTTTTTTTTTTTTAATTACGTCTGGTTGGCCTCAACGGCGTCAGACAAGTCAAAGTGCTAGCAAAAGCGAGACACCATTAATTTTTCATGACATTATATCCAGTATATAATTACTATTTGTCTTTGACTCTATTACAGTAATCAAAATAGTCCTTCAGACTATAAAGCATTCTTCCTTTAGAAATAATTTCAAACTTCGTTTAAACTTTTTTATCGTTAATATTTCCCGCAACCGAATTGGTAGTACTTGGTAAATCTTTCTACCAATAACCCAGTTAGTTTTTCTTCATACAAAGTCAATTTATGATATTCCGAGAAGGTACTCTTATGCCGTGTATTATATCCATGCGTCCTATTAATAGTCTGTAGTGAACACCTTCTAATATATACACACATTTCCAAAATATAGAGACAGGGAACACTGAGAATTTCCATTTTAATAAAATAGTCCCTACAATGTGTTTGTGGATGCAACCTCAACATAGTGCGCAATGCTTTCTTTTGACAAATGAAAATTTTCTGAAGGTTACTCTCTCTAGCTCCCCATAGGGCCACTGAATATGTAATATGTGACTCCACCAAGCATGATAGACCAACTTCAATAGAGGCTTATTATTTAATTTACTTAAATTCCTTAAGACAAAAATTCCAATTTAATTCTATTTTACTTTCAATCTTATCCAATTGTCCCCCCAACCCAGCCCTTCCACCAGTTTCACCCCTAAGAAGTCCGTTGAGCTCTTGATTACCAATTCCGACTCTCCAATGAATAATTTAGGTGTTTCATTGTGTCTTAACCTCCTACTCTGATGGGTTTGTAGACACATATAATTTGTTTTCGAGGCATTCATCATCAATTTATTATTTGCAAAATATGGCACAGACTATTCATCTTAACATAGGACTCAATTTCCAATTTTCTCAAGTCTTGGCTTCTTGTCACCAGAGTTGTATCATCTGCAAAAACATACAGATTCTCAATGGGAACCGACCCTGCAACATCATTCACATAGATCAAGAACAACAAGGGGCCCAGAATAGAACCCTGAGGGACCCCAGAAACAATTAATTTAGGCTTTGATCGTGTGAATTTTATTTTATTTTTAGTTTCATGTTGGATCTCTGTGACTTGATACCTGTTTGTCATATACGAATCCATCCATTTCAATGCAGAGCCTCCAAAACCATGAAGTCTGAGTTTATTCATTAACAGATCTACATTTACACAGTCAAAAGCCTTGGAGAGGTCGGCAAAACAAGTGATTACCGCCTCTCCCGACTCAATCGCATCAATACAGTAGTTGAGGAAATCTATTAGTAACAATTTGGTAGACTTAGATCTGCGGAAACCATATTGCTTACTACAAAGAATGTCGTTATCCTCCAGGTAATCTATAAGCTGATTACAAATGACTTTCTCCAATATCTTAGAAATAACCGGAAGCAGAGAGATTGGCCAATAGTTATTCAAATCAGTTTTGTCCCCACTTTTAAAAAGAGGTTCAAGTCTTGCTGTTTTACAGCCATCAGGACAAATTCCTTGTTTTATTGAAGAATTTATCAAGTTTAACAAAGGCGAGACTATCTCTTCTACACAGAATTTTACTACCTTCATACTAATTCCATCCAAACCATATGAAGATTTTTGCGCAAACTTAGAGATTATGTGTTTGAGGGTGGATTCATCTATTTCAACAAAATTCAGTATTCTACTTTGTACTTCAGCCTCTCTCACACTTTGCGCCCTCTGTCCACCCTCTATTCTATCACTAATTGATTCTGCAATGTTAACAAAATGTGTATTCATAATCTCTGCTATCTATTTAGGAACAGTCTCGTCCTCATTCCTCAAAATCAACTTCTCAACTTTTTTCTGACCCTTTCCCCTAAATTCGTTTACTACTTTCCAGGACTCTTTAGATTTATTACTGGCCTCTTCTATTCTTCTGTTATACCAACAAGCTCTAGCAAGTGCAACATTTGTTTTATACAATCTTTTAGCTTGCTTGTAGTATATATTATTTTCAGTTGTTTTGTCTACTTTCCATTCCTCATAACGGTCTACCATATTAATCTTAAGATTTGTAATTTTCTCATCAATCCATTTTATCTTATTGTGGTAGATCTTTTTCTCTTTGAAAGGACACGAAATATCAAAGTGTAGAATAGTTTGACAAAGGTATCATATTTCCTGTGAATATCATTTTCACTGTACACATCAGCCCAATTCTCAAGTTTCAATCTATTCTTCAACTCTAGTACTTACCTATCTATACTTCAGTGGTACTGAAGTTACAATCTATACTTCAGTGGTACTTCAACTCTCACTGAATCCACTAAATTTGATAATTCAATAAAACTTTTAAATTTGAATTCATCATCGTATTTCTTCTTTGATTGCAAACTTTTCTGAATTGCTTGATTCAACTGATAGTTTACTTGACGCTCTCTTCTCTCTTCAGCACTTTCTCTTGAAGAATATTTAGTTGACCAATGTTTTGGGCAATTGGGAAAGAATCTGGGAATTGCACCTTCTTTCAACTTGACTCTATTGAGTTTGGCTTCCAGATTTTCTCCATGCTCGTTGTATGCTCTTACTACTTTGATGATATCCCTATCATCAAAGTGCTTTTCACATACCTGAAACAAAGGTGCAACTTTATTAAACCTGTCAAGAAAAGGTCCTCCATTTCTCTCCTCTCATCCCTGCTCTCCACTGATCACAAATTTATGAATTAGGATGAAAAATTTCTCAACACATCTACTTTATATTCTTACAAAGATAGATATTTTAACTGATGAACATTTTTCAAATAATAACTGAATAAACATAATTAGTTGAGAAACTACAGAGTAATTCTGCATAAAATGCAGACATATTGAAGATTTTCGGAAAAAAAAATTTCCAAAAAATTAAAAACATGCTTGTCTGTTATGATAAACTTATGATGAATTTTGATTTTTTCAAAGTAGCTATGCTTATAATGAATGTCTGTTTTGCTGCCTTTGCAGGAAAACTTGAGGCAATTAAAATTAAAATATGATAACTTACCTTTGAAGATTTTGTAGGATTAAAGTTCTTCCTTCTTATCGCTTGTATCCATTTTCTTTTCAAAGTTTCATCTTTCGGAAAAGAAAATACAGAAACTTTTGAAGTCTTCTGATAATTCCCGCGACAGTTGGTTACACAACAACAGAATCCCTTGATTTAAAACTCCATTCACCATTACTTTCCACAGACAAATATTAGATTTATGATAAACAAATTATATTTATTGAAATAATAGACCGTGAAAATAGAATTCGTAATACAAATTTCGATGGTTACCGTATCAGATGTAATAACAAGTATCAGCGCTCTTATTTCGCTTGCCTACCGCCAGTAGATCAGTGATCTACATGTAATGACGTCATAGTTCATTGGAGCTCCAGTTGTGGGGCCTGATGTAGTAGTAGGTATTGGTCAGACTGTTCTTATGACGTCATAAGGACGGTCAGTTTACAGAACTGTCACTTTGCAGGACGGTCAGTTTGCAAGACGGTCAGTTTGTAGGACGGTCAATTTGCAGGTCGGTC
>NW_024094144.1:0-10756 GCF_014356525.2 Nilaparvata lugens
CTGATTAACTTGAAATTTTACATAAAGATTTTCAATTTTCGCTTCGGTTGATGAAGAAAAGATTAATTATTGACATATACTGTATATAATGTTCGGGATAGGAAATTCACGAATGACGCATCATCACGTCGCAACTACTCAACTGATTAACTTGAAATTTTACATATAGAATAATGTATAATATTCTTGATTTACCGAGGATAGTTTTAGGCCTATTTCAAATTCTTCAAGATTTCAGTTCATCAGGTATTTAATTAAACCCTTGAAGAGAGCACGGGCTATAGTGGGGTCCAAGTTATAATGGCAGTGGAGAAAGATAGGAGAGCAACGTTGCCGATCCTATGTATTGTCAATGCCTTCTATAGACGTAGCTGATACAGGTTTATTGATGTATATTAACGGTTCAATCTAGTTCAAAATGATCAATTATATTATATTAAGCAAGATATATATTTTTCAATAATTTTATAAGGAATTTCAAAATTGAGATAAATATTTTGTTAATTAATTATCATACTACATTGTTAAAAGACGATTTGACAACAGAGCAAAGAGTGAAAGATATAGTGCTATCCGATTTGTTGAATGATAGACAAGGATAGCAATACCATTGCTTATCAAACACTCCCACGTTTTAATGGCAGTGGAGAAAGACAGGCGAACAACGATGCAGAACATCTGTCTTGTCAATGCCTTCTATAGACGGTAGCTGATACAGTTAATTGATGTGATATTACTGTTCATTCTCGTTAAAATAATCAATTATATTTATTAAGCAAGATATTATATTTTTCAATAATTTAGTAATGGAATTTCATAATTAAGATGACATATTTTGTTAATTATTTATCATTCTACATTGTTGAAAGACGATTTGACAACAAGCAAAGAGTGAAAGATATAGTGCTATCCGCTTCTTGGAATGATAGACAAGGATAGCAGACCATTGCTAATCAAACACTCCCACTTTAATTGCAGTAGAGAAAGAAAGGAGAACAACGTTGCCGATCTATGTATTGTCAATGCCTTCTATAGACGGTAGCTGATACAGGTTTATTGATGTAATATTAACGGTTCATTCTAGTTTAAAATAATCAATAATTATATTCTATCAAGCAAGATATTATATTTTTTTCAATATTCATAATGAATTTTCATATTGAGATGAAATATTTTGTTAATTATTATTAATTCTACATTGTAACAAGACGATCTGGCAACAGAACAAAGAGAGAAAGATATAGCACTATCCGCTTTGTTGAATGAAATACAAGGATAGCAATACCATGCTATCAAACACTCCCACGTTAAATGGCAGTGGAGAAAGATAGGAGAACAACGTTGCCGAACCTATCTGTCTTGTCATGCCTTCTATAGACGTAGCTGATACAGTTTATTGATGTAATATTAACGGTTCAATCTAGTTCAAAATGATCATTATATTATATTAACAAGATATATATTTTTCAATAATTTTATAAGGGAATTTCAAAATTGAGATTAAATATTTTGTTAATTATTATCAATACTACATTGTTAAAAGACGATTTGACAACAGAGCAAAGAGTGAAAGATATAGTGCTATCCGATTTGTTGAATGATAGACAAGGATAGAATACCATTGCTTATCAAACACTCCCACGTTTTAATGCAGTGGAGAAAGACAGGCGAACAACGATGCAGAACATCTGTCTTGTCAATGCTTCTTATACGGTAGCTGCTACAGGTTAATTGATGTGATATTAACTGTTCATTCTCGTTAAAATAATCAATTATATTTATTAAGCAAGATATTATATTTTTCATAATTAGTAATGGAATTTCATATTAAGATGAAATATTTTGTTAATTATTTATCAATTCTACATTGTTGAAAGACGATTTGACAACAGAGCAAAGAGTGAAGCATATAGTGCTATCCGCTTCTTGAATGATAGACAAGGATAGCAATTCCATTGCTAATCAAACACTCCACTTTATATTGCAGTAGAGAAGAAAGGAGAACAACTTGCCGATCCTATGTATTGTCAATGCCTTCTATAGACGGTAGCTGATACAGGTTTATTGATGTAATATTAACGGTTCATTCTAGTTTAAAATAATCAATAATTATTTCTATCAAGCAAGATATTATATTTTTCAATAATTTCATAATGAATTTTCATTATTGAGATGAAAATTATTTTGTTAATTAATTATTATTCTACATTGTAAAAGACGATCTGGCAACAGAACAAAGAGAGAAATTAGCACTATCCGCTTTTGTGAATGAAATACAAGTAGCAATACCATTGCTAATCAAACACTCCCACGTTATAATGGCAGTGGAGAAAGATAGGAGAACAACGTTGCCGAACCTATCTGTCTTGTCAATGCCTTCTATAGACGGTACTGATACAGGTTTATTGATGTAATATTAACTGTTCCTTCTCGTTAAAATAATCAATTATATTGTATTAAGCAAGATATTAGATTTTTCAATAATTTATTAATGGAATTTCATAATTAAGATGAAATATTTTGTTAATTATTTATCAAGTCTACATTGTTGAAAACGATCTGGCAACAGAGCAAGAGTGAAAGATATAGTGCTATCCGCTTTCTTGATGATACGAGGATAGCATACCATTGCTAATCAAACACTCCCACTTTATAATAGCAGTAGAGAAAGAAAGGAGAACAACGTTGCCGATCCTATGTATTTCAATGCTTCTATAGACGGTAGCTGATACAGGTTTATTGATGTAATATTAACTGTTCATTCTCGTTTAAAATAATCAATTATATTATATTAAGCAAGATATAATATTTTTCAATAATTTCATAATGAATTTTCATAATCAAAATTAAATATTTTGTTATTTAATTATCAATTCTACATTGCTAAAAGACGATCTGGCGACAGAGCAAAGCGAGAAAGAGATAGCGCTATCCACTTTGCTGAATGATAGCAAGGATAGCAATACCATATCTAATCAAACACTGCCATTATAACGTGGACCTCACTATATAGTACACAATGACTACTTCCCACGATTTTAGAGCGTTTTGTACTTGCTTAGATTTAACGCTGAGAAAATCTGAATACAATGCGTTTCTCCTCCACTTATCAAATAAGGAATATCAGCTGTTTGTATTATCTGTTACTGGATATCTAGTAACTGTTTATATCTTTCCCATATCTGAACTTGAAATGTGCATCCGGGGAAACACAATGGAATGAGCGCCAGTTATTTTTTGGCACCGTTAATCTGAAACGATTTAACTAATCTGGAGTTGAACTGTGATGCTTCAGTTATGACTTTGAGCACGTTATCAGAGAATAAAATTGCTAATATTAGGCCTACATTCTATATACTCTCTGCACGTTATAACTAATGAGATATTTTATCTTGACCTCATGAGAGTCCATCTTAAAATGTTTCTCAGAGGCAGGGCTTCTGAGATGAGAAAAGCATTATGTGAGTGACATATGAGTGGAGCATAAGATAACAGTTAAATCAGATTTTTGATTACCGTTAATTTTTCACATTTTATACTCTCTGCACTTCTTAACATAATGTGAAATAACATATAAGTAGAGCTATGTGAGTAATATATGAGTGAATCATTGAATTACTTGAAGATAACAGTTAAGTCGGATTTTTGGCTAACGTTAATTTTACATTCTATATTCTCCGCACGTCTTAACATAATGTGGGATAACATATGAGAAATGCACAATATTTGGGTAACATAATTGACCGAGCGAAGTGAGGTCTATGATTCAAGTCGACGGTTTGGCATTTCTCAAATGTTTGAATGTTTAAATGTTTATATGTTGCGCATTTACGGCGAAACTCGGTAATAGATTTTCATGAAATTGACAGGTATGTTCCTTTTTAATTGCGCGTCTACGTATATACAAGGTTTTTGGAATTTTTGCATTTCAAGGATAATAGAAGGAAAAAGGAGCCTCCTTCATACATCAATATTAGAGTAAAAATCAGACCATAGAATTATTCATATAAATAGCTGACAAGTGATAACACAGATGTGTGGAGAAGCCAGTCTATTGCTGTATTTCCATTAGGTCTAAACTTCATGAGGTCTATACTGCGTGAGGTCTACTGTTCACAGAACTACTAGTATGTGAGTGACATATGAGTGGAGCATAAGATAACAGTTGAGTCAGATTTTTGACTACCGTTAATTTTTCACATTTTATACTCTCTGCACGTCTTAACATAACAATAATGCGAAATAACATACGAAATAGCTATGTGAGTAACATAATAATTATGAGTAAAGCATAAAATTACTTTGAAGATAACAGTTAAGGCAAATTTTTGGCTAACGTTAATTTTTTACATTTATACTCTCCGCACGTCTTAACATAATGTGGGATAACAGATGAAAAACGCACAATATGTGGGTAACATAATATAAGTAAAGCATAGGATAACATAATTAAAGATAACAGTTAAGGCAGATTTTCGGCTACCGTTAATCTGTGTAGATAGAGCGTCCTAGTAATATGAGTCTTGAATAATAAGGATGATAAAGTATGATGATAAAAGGATGATAAAATTACGATAATTAATTACCGGTAGCACGCGTCGTGATTAGGAGTAATTATGCTAAATGTTTAATTGCGTGAGTAAATAGAGCGATAAGGAAATTTTGCCAGTAGTTGAGAAGTAGTATTCTTTAGAGATGTGAAAAGATTCTCTAGAGGTGTCTTTAGAATTCTAGAGATGTCTTTAGAGATTCTTTTAGAGGAGTCTTTAGAATTCCAGAGATTCTAAGAGATGTCTTTAGGTGTCCTTAGAGATTCTTCAGAGGTGTTTTTAGAATTCTAGAGATGTCTTAGAGATTCTTTAGAATTCTAGAGATGTCTTCAGAATTCTTCAGAGAGGATTTTCTAATACATCTTGAGGTAGAATATTTCAATTCTATAGGAAATAAATTGAATCTAAAATATTTACTTTTTCATAAGCGGAAGTAAATTGACTTCAGATGAGTGGATAACTAAGTGCCAGTTGCACAAAAGCCGGTTAAATTTTAACCGTGATTAATTCCACGAGAACCAATCAGAGAAGCCGTCTTTTCAAAAACGGCCTCTCTGTTTGGTTCTCGTGAAACTAATCACGGTTAAAATTTAACCGGCTGTTTTGCAACCAGGCCTAAGAGTAGCAGGCTATTATTATTATATTTTTGTTGTGTGAAGTTACAAATTCTGAGCAGTGCTCAAGTGGCATACAATATGTCATTTTAAGAATGGAGTCACATGAGTGCTCTAAAACACTCCTCAATGATATAAGGACAAGACTTTAACATTCTCTATTATTGCCTCTACTATTGAAAAAGATCAATGGATAGTGTCAATATTCATCGTAAAACTCAGAAAACAATAATTGAAAATTATCATGTTTTAGTCATTCTTTGAAAATTATTATTATTCTGTGTCATAATATGGAAATTCTGATAAATTTCTTATTTTTTCCTCATACATGATGGTATCTTATTTCCTCAATAAAAAAGAACCAATAAAAATTATTATGTAATACTATATAGTCACGTAATTATATATGGAAATCTAAATAGATTCTTACGACATGTGTTACGATAAGGTATTATTGTATAATGATTACTTCAATTTGTAGAAACTGTCATATATATGTAATATGGAAAAAAATTGAATAAAGTTTGAATTTGAAATTTGAAATATCTTCCACAGGTCACAAATTTCGAGGGCGTTCAGCAAGTTGCCAGGAGTCTCTTCGCGGACTGCACGGAATTACAGTCCCGTCGATCCGTCGCTCACTCAGCGAATTCTGCTGAAGAGCTACGAAATGTCAAAAAATGAAATGTCCAATAGTATGTTTCATTCGTCAAGAACAGGTAACTTTTACAACAATAATGATGACCAAAATCAAGACTCTAATCAGAGATAAATTAATAATATTATTCATACTTGCTCGGCCTGCATTGAGGGAATAGTCCCATAAGAACTCATGATAATTATGTTTTCCTACAGTTACTTTGAAAAGTGGCCATGCTGCACTGATTACGAACGCAAAGAATCACTTTTCCGCTCTAGTGCGGGAAAAATTTTTCTGCACTCCAGATTTGCAACATGGCAACGCACAATACTTAGTAGGTTATATGGAGCAACAGTGCAGCAAAATCAAAATGAAGTTGGTAACAGTGACTGCTGTGGCTGCTATAGTGAGCAGAGGTGAACCAAGCACAACGCGCTAATTATTACATTATTATATTATAACCAAGGACAACATTTTTATTCAATTTGACAATAAATAAGGCTTTTATCAATAATAAAATTACACAGAAAAACATTTGATGCATTTCAGGCAACTTTACCTAATTACCCACTTTTCATATTCATGGTAACTGTAGGAAAAACTTAATGTGAAATACGTGCGAAAGTACCTCTGCTGCACTCAAGAACCATTCCGCCCTCGCCTACGGCTCGGGCGTAAACGTTCTTTCGGGGCAGCAAACTGTCACTTTGCGCACTAGTTGCACAATAACTATTTCACTGACTCTGATACTGGTATGTGGGAATTCGCCTATTTAATGACAATACTATTATGAGGTCCACGTTATAATGGCTGTATGGTCTTGCTATCCTTGTCTATCATTCCACAAAGCAGATGTCGCTATCCTTTTTAGCCCGCTACTGTATTTGATAAACATTGGTGTGCTATCCTTGTCTGTCATTCCACAATGGGGCTTCTGGAAGCCCGCTACTTTGCTAGATCGTCTTCTATAACAATGTAGAATAATTATAATTGATTGACAAAATATTGAATCTCAATCATAAACATTCAGGCCCGGTTGCACAACAGCCGGTTAAATTTTAATCGTGATTAATTCCACGAGAACCAATCAGAGAAGGCGTTTTTGAAAATACGGCTTCTCTGATTGGTTCTTGTGGAATTAATCATGGTTAAAATTTAACCGGCTGTTGTGCAACCGGCACTCATTCCTAAGTCATTGAGAAATTATATCTCCTTGACTGATAAAATACAATTGGTTATTTTGAAGAGGAATGAACAGGCATTGTCTTTGAATTTGAATAGTTGATACGCCAACTAAATCAACCATTGGTCGTTCTCACACAGATATCTCGCCGACACGACATGACATGACACGACATGACACGACATGACACGACATGATACGACACGGCAGGAAAGAATGTTCTCCAGACAGTAATGATAACAGGCTGACTACATTTTACAGTATGAGCAGTCAATTAAAAGTGAAGATTGAAAAATAGTGTACAGATGGAAGTTACTGAGATTTTGCAATTTTATTATTTAATTTGGATTTTCGTTTAATAATATAATTATTAAAAATAGTGTATAGTGAGGTCCACGTTATAATGACAGTATTTGATCAACTTTGGTTTTGCTATCCTGTTCTATCATTCGACAAAGCCGGTGGTACTGTCCTTTTCTAGGTCCACAACGATGCCAATTAATTTTTTGACGGTGTAGAAATATAACTAAGTGATGCAGAGAATTGCATCGCCTATTCCTCCTATCTTTATATACTGCCATTATAACGTGGACCTTACTATAGTAGTGTAGTCCCTCTCCAATCTTCAACACGCCAATCATTAATTAATTAACAAAAGATTTATTCAGGAGTTCAAGGTTTTAACAGTTCGACAACTTTTCATAAAAAAATTGGTACTAGCCTATATATTAAAAAATAAAATTTATTTGAACCTCGAGAATCTCTTTTGGGCTTGCGCCCCGCGCGAGACATTTTCCAATTTGTCAGAATGGACTTGAATGTGTGTAGGAGACAGTTTTCTTATATTTCCAATAATTAATAAACCACATTCCCTTATATATTCTTGAAAACAAACATAAAAAAGGCTTGGATCACATAGATCATGGATAATAGCAATAAAATCGAGGAGAAATTGTTTAAATAAACTAATTTTCGTCTACTCCATGGTTGCAGTTGACTTACCGTTCTCTTCTTCTTCATTCTCCTTCTTCTCGTCTTCTTCTTCTTCTTGGCCTTTCCGTCTTTTCTCCTCCGTTCCTTTATTTTTAGTATCCTCTTTATTAGTAGTACTAGTTTTTTATTCTGTATTTTTTTCAAGAAATTAGTTTTTGGATCATTTTTGTTAAATATTTTTGACAAACATTTATATTGCAACTCACACACCTGCGCACCGGGTTTCTTGCAGGGTAGATTCTTATATATATATTTTTTTTTGTCTTGAAAGTGTTGTATATTTTTTTGAGAATCAATAAATTTGAATTTGAATTTGAAAAAAAAATTGATAATTCATTCATTCTTGGACCCAGACTCTGCTGCCATCTATCGAGAGATCTGAGTGAACTAAATCGAGTCACACAACTCGACCAATCCCGTTGCGTTAGAAATGGGAGTGAACCAAAAACAATATAGCTGCTTGCCTGTGATTGGCCGACTATGTCGACTGTGTTTGACGTAGTAAATGACAGGTGTCTCTGAAAATGTGATTATATTGGGTGACTAGCCGTCAGGCTCGCTTCGCTCGCCATATCCGTCTAGCCAGGGGGCTCCGCCCCCTGGACCCCCGACTGGATCGTCCAAAAGTGAGATCCACGGGCTCGCTTCGCTCGCCTGCATTTTTCATTTGAGCATGCTTCATTCCATCAGAGAGTCAAAGTACTAAATTAATTTTTAATTTTGTTACCAGAACAACTGTTTTCGAAGAGGTCCTCTCTCTAGATTATAGTTCTACATCAACATATGTTATGGACATTTCAATTAAATTTTAAGATATTGGAATAAGAAGAATATACATGCTAAAAGACAAACTTTAAACCCTTAAAAACCACCTTTAGAGTTAAAATATCGCCAAAAGATTTCTTAGTGCGCCTCTAAAGGGCCAACTGAACATACCTACCAAATTTGAACGATTTTGGTCCGGTAGATTTTAGTTCTGCGAGTGAGTGAGTGAGTGAGTCAGTCAGTGAGTGAGTGCCATTTCGCTTTTATATTTATAGATGAAAAAGAAGGAGAAGAAGAAGAAGAAGAAGAAGAAGAAGAAAAGAAGAAGAGAAGAAGAAGAAGAAGAAGAAGAAGAAGAAGAAGAAGAAGAAGAAGAAGAAGAAGAAGAAGAAAAGAGAAGAAAAGAGAAGAAGAAGAAGAAGAAGAAGAAGAAGAAGAAGAGAATGAAAGAGAAGATGATGAAGAAAAGAAGAAGAAGAAGAAGAAGAAGAAGAGAAGAAGAAGAAGGTGAAGAAGAAGAAGAAGGAGAAGAAGAAGTAGGAGAAGAAGAAGATTATAGATTATACGAGGATTGTTTCGGTTACACTATTTCTCTATAACATGAACAAATAAACTGATTTGTCGAATCCTAATTAGGAAAATATTGATTTAATTGAAATTATTTAATTCTTGTCTGTTGCAGCAAGAGACTTCAGCGGAAGCAGCAGCAGTAGTAACAGCAACAACGTATGCCAGAGCACTCCTTCGAGGCTTTGCAAGACACGATACAACACAACGGCCCCCATGTATGGGGTGTCCCTCACCTCAGGGCAGCCTGTCACTATAGTCCAGAAATTCCCAGACCTGCTACAGCAGGTTGTCTACGAAGTGTGCGAGTGAGTAGTTCCACCAGAATGCAATATAATATTTTTGTCATAGTCATTCAATCTCAGCTGTTTTCCATGCATGAAATCAAGCCGTAAACAGCTGTTTGCAGAACAATACACATAATTTCTCATTACAGCATACTCTACTGTAATAACCATTTTTGTTTGCTTCACATTCGAGTTTGTTTCCCAGTTCCGAATAGGAACATAAAAAACCCCTTCAGCGCTCCAGGTGGAAGTTTTGTCAACTTCCACAAAATTCCTGATTCGGTATTTGTAACTAAATGGATAAAAAAACTAAGAAATTGTCAAAAAACCACAGATTTATTGATACTTAGAAAGACCGTTTCGGTTATTACACCATTGTCAATCTCTGATAAACTCAGAGAGGTTCTACCACAATGCAATATGATTTTTGTTATAGTCATTCAATCTCAGCTGTTTTCCATGCATGAAATTAAGCCAGTAAACAGCTGTTTGCAGAACAAATACAGAGAGGTTCAGCAGAGATTGACAATGGTGTAATAACCAATACCGGTCTTTCTAAGTATCTATGAATCTGTGGTTTTTTGACAATTTCTTAGTCTTTTTCATTCAATATGAATAATTACCACAATATCAACTTCTCAACTACACAAAAAGTGATTTGTAAACTAGTTTTTGTTATGTGTTTTGAAGGCACGGATTCAAGGATCCAAGGTTCAAAGAACCCCACACGTCAACGAAGCTTATTGTGGCCCAAGTAGAATGTTAGCTAGGCAAACCAATACCTGTGCCCTTTACAAGAACCAGGAGTTTTTCCTTATGCTAACATCCCATTCATTGCCTGGTTATTGTTGCAATCCAGTGTGATAGCTGGCAGGTCTCTTTCGACTGAGCAAGTTATACTTTTTGTGTAGTTGAGAAGTTGATATTGTGGTAATTATTCGTATTAAATGAAAAAAGACTAAGAAATTGTCAAAAAACCACAGATTTATTGATACTTAGAAAGACCGGTTACGGTTATTACACCATTGTCAATCTCTGATAACCAGTTTTGAACAATTTCTTAGTCTTTTCCATTCAATGAGGAAGTTATTTTATAGAATGCATGAAATAACTTCAGCCAAGCAGCTAATGTTTTCTATTTCTCAATTATTCTTCTT
>NW_024094145.1:0-11055 GCF_014356525.2 Nilaparvata lugens
AAATATACTATTTCCTGCTCGTTTTCTCACCTTCTAGTTATGATTTGAGAAATTGAAAATAAATTTCCCATTTTCCTAATATGTTTCGTGGTTTTGTTCTGGTCTACACTCAATAAATTTTCTGCTAGCTCTCTCAGCATCTTCAACTCAGTAAAGCAGGATTTACTGTGACATTGAACAGTGAAAACATAATATTCTGAGTCAAATTAGAACTCGTGGGAGTTATACAGTATTTAGAATAGAATATTTTTCTTTACTCAACACAACATACCAGAACATCATGCAATTTAATATCGACATATAGAACTAATAGTGATTCCGATTATTATTTCCACCATCACTGTTATGTGCGAATCCAACTACGAACATCAAGCTGTCCATTATTTTTGTGGTATTGATCTGGTTCCCATATGGGTGGCTGAGCTTTGAACGTATACACTCATTCCTGATTCAACCTACTGCTATCACCCTAAATGTGTTCAATTTTCCTATTCTCTCTCTCTCTCTCTCTTTACTTTTCTTCTTCTTCCTCCTCCATCTTCTTCTTCTTCTTCTTCTTCTTCTTTTCTTCTTCTTCTTCTTCTTCTTCTCTTCTTCTTCTTCTTCTTCTTCTTCTTCCATCATCATATTCTTCTTCCTTTTACATCATCTCCCATCTTCATCTTTTTCTTTTTCTTCTTACATCATCATCATCTTCCTCTTCTATACTTCTTCATCTTCTTCCATCTTCTTCTCCTTCTTCTTCTTCTTCTTCTTCTTCTTCTTCTTCTTCTTCTTCTTCTTCTTCTTCTTCTTCTTCTTCTTCTTCTTATTTTTCTACTATCCTAGGAACGCGGCATGGATCTCATCTGCTGGCTGTCCCAACACATAGGACTGTTATGTAAAACAAGTCGTTCCTTGTTACAGCGCCTGTAGTTTGTGGAATTCTCTGCCTGCTGAGCTAAGGCTTGTTGAGGGACATCGTCGGTTCGGCGCGGCTGTCTTGCGGTGGATCAGAGGTGGTGGACTCGGCTGGAATTTTCACTGAATCTTAACGTGTGTGTTGATGTGTGTGTGTGTGTGTGTGTGTGTGTGTGGTGTGTGTGTGTGTGTGTGTGTATGTATGTGTGTGTGTGTGTATGTGTGTCCTTTCTTCCTTCTTTAATTTATTCCTCTCTTTCTTCTTTTCTACTTCTATCGGAATAATCTATGGATTTAGAACTGACGTTTCTTCCGTTTTCACTTTCCACTTTCCTCTTTCTTCTTATTGTATTCTTTTCACTGATTCAAATTAGAAAGAAATTTTAATTTTGTTTTCTTTCTTTCATTCGCTATTTGGATATTTTTTATTATTTTGTAAAATTCGTTTTTTTATCTTATAATCTTTGTTGTACAGTGTTTTAGTTTTACTTAGAGGGTTAAGTGTAAGAGAGGGCCGGCTGCGCCCCAACTTCGCCCTCCTAGGTTTTTAATAAAGGCAGTCAATCAATCAATCAATCAATCAATCCTCATCTTCTCTCTCCTCGTTTCTCTTTTTCTTCCTGTGTTCTTTTATTCTTCTTCTCCAATCTCTGGTTTTTTGCAATAGAGAGAGAATTCACTCACTCTGTCTCACGCCTTCTTCTACCTTTTTCACTCTTATTCCACACTTTCACACTCTCACCCTGTCACTCTGTCTCTCTCTCTCTAAAATAAAAAATAAAGGCAGCCATTCTATTCTATTCTCTCTCTCTCTCTTCTCTCTCTCTGTAAATGTATCAACTTATCATCTCTCTCCCTTTTTCTCAATCTGATTCCTTCCTTTCCTTGTGTTGCCGTCATACATTCTATCAATCATCAGCCATTCTTCGCTTATCTTGAATAGCCTCCCACTTTCTTCTCCGATGTAACGGTCTGCTCACTAATCACTGATGTCCCGCTGGTCTTATTTCTCCTTCATTTTGGCGTAGTCTATAACTGACGATCGTAACTGTCAATTTTCATCTATTATGTCATTATTTTCTGCCAAACCCTTATGTTTGTCATTCGTTCATTGTTGAGGCTGTGCAAAGGATGGACATATACTTTTTCCTGGTGATATTTTTCAAAGTTTTTTGATTTGTATATCATCAAGCTATCAAAATGGAAAAGTTTTCAGGAAAACAATATTTGAGCGTCTAAAGTTTGAATTTTTGGGACAGAACATTTCAAATTCGGTAAAAATAAATCCATGAGATTTAGAGGATAAATTCATCATTCTTGGATGGTATTGTTGATTGAATAAAACATGAATGTTTTGAAAATATTAATTTTTGAGAAAGTTATTCAATTTACCAAAAATAACTCAACTAAAAGTTATTCTTGGTCATTTTTAGTAAATTGAATAACTTTCTCAAAAATTGATATTTTCAGAACATTTTTGTTTTATTCAATCAACAATACCATTCAAGAATGATGAATTTATCCTCTAAATCTCATGGATTTATCTCTTACTGAATTTGAAATGTTCTGTCCCAAAAATTTCAACTTTAGGCGCCCATATCTCAAAAAGTAATGGTCGGGAAAGAAATGTTTTCCTGTGAAAATTTTCGTTTTTGATAGCTTGATGATATACAAATCGAAAAACTTTGAAAAATATCACCAGTAGAAAGTTTATTTTTAGCCTTTGCACAGCCTTTAGCTCATCAGGAGATTCTTTTGAAACTCGAATATAAAATTTTAAATACTGTTAATAAAAAAAAAACATGAAGTACCCTTTTCATTTAAAACTTTGAAACAAAAGTTTTTGATGTTTTAGGGCCGTTTGCACAGTCAAAGTGTAAAGTCGACTTAATCAGCTGGTGGCTTAAACTCAAAATGAAACACATTATAACAAACTAGACTTGATATGGATTTAATCTAGTTTAAAATGAAATTTAGTTTAAACTGTCACTGTGCAAAGGGCCCTTGAAGTTAAGAAATGTTTTAAATAAAAAGGGTACTTCTTCATGTTTTTATAGGCTATTGTTTTTATGAATTTTAATAAAGTAGACCATACAAGTGAAGTTATTTTATCAATACTGAATTCAAAAATCATTAGAATCAAGTAATAATAATGATAAATATTGAAAAGTAGATGCTCTGGGTGTTCACTAGTCTTAACTCCGTTTACCTTGTACACAAATTTATATCTACGGGGTGAACGAGCAGCATCTTCAAATTCATCTTTCCCTAACGAGCGTCATTCAAGTGAGATTTCAATTTGAATGATGTGTCAATCACGTCACCAACATCATTTGCATCATTGAAATTATCTCCATCATCATCATCATCAACACCACCACCAAACCCATCATTATCATCATAATCGACACCATCATCATCATCATAATCATCATCATCATCATCTGCATTTCCATTATCATCATAATCATAATCACCACCAACGTAATCATCATCATCTGCATTTCCATTATCATCATAATCATAATCACCACCAACGTAATCATCATCATCTGCATCATCATCACCATCATCATCATCATATCAACACCACCAAACCCATCATTATCATCATAATCTACACCATCATCATAATGATTATCTTGATCATCTTCATTTCCATTATCATCACCATCATCATAATCAAAACACCACCAACGTTATTATTATCATCATCATCATCATCATCTTCATCATCTGCATTATTATTATTATTATCATCATCACTCGTTAGAATAAATCATACTCATTCGCCATTGAAAGGTCGTCTTCCATCCTAAATGTATGACAGTAGACTAAAAAAACATAAATGAGTCCGTGGCTTGAATCAACGCTTGTATCTATGGTTTGATTCTATTTTGTGATTTTAATCAATCATGCTTTAAAATGCAACACTTTTGATTTATTTTGCGCAGATAATAATGAACTATACGAGAATTTTCTGTTGCATCTTGAAATGGAAGTTACCCTGCGATATATAGTGAGATTTGTCTTTTCATCTTTCAGGCTACTTTTAATGTATTTTATTTAATGTCATTCCATTTCGTTGTTGGTTGTCCATCTTGTTTTTACTATAAATTAATATCGTATTTTAATATAACTTTAAAGTGAAAAACACTCACATTCATTTGGTGTGGCGACGACCGTTTTGTGCTTACGCTTGAGAATGTGCAACACCAGCACGAAACGGTTGTTGCCAAACCAAATGAATGTGAGTGTTTTTCACTTTAAAATTATATTAAAATACGATAGTCATTTTATTTATTCTCCAATCATTGATAATGGCATTATATAGCCGAAACATGTGATTTATACCCCATTCTAAAAGGGGTACTTAGATTTATATTTTTATTTATAGTGAGATTTACTCTCATCTGTTAACATTGGTTGAATGGGAAGCATACATGTTACTTTCAAGTGATGACGACAGTTTAATAAAGTGAATTTCACTGTAGCAATATACAGAAGCTTGTAATTGAACAGTAATATTGCACCGTATTCACCACTCCAAGCTACTCGTTAATTGAAATATGTTTGAACGATTGAGATTGTAACCTTTGGTACGTTATTTCCAATTGAAACTGTTGCCATTTATGCCTTGGAACTACACTCAAAACAGTTGTGAATTTGATTGTTAATTATGGCCAGTGCAAGGCAAATATTTACACAACCATCGAACAAGATTGCAACGTTCGATTTCATCCCAATTAGATTGTAAAACAGGAGATCTTGTAGAAAATGTATCTCCTAGTGAAACTCCGATGGTGTGTTTTGATTTACCAGCACCTAGTAATTATTTAAAAATCTAATAATAATTCATCTGTTTGCCAATGAATTGCAACAGAGGAGTTTATGACAAGACATATACATAGTTATTATAAAAATAAAAATCTCTTTTTATTTTTCTTTCTATTTCTATAAAAGTAGCCCTATACAGAAAAGATATAAATAGTTATTATATTATACATACAAAAGTTGCTAATACTAAACTTAGTCCTAATTATGATAATGTCCTATAAACTTAGTCCTATTATCCTAATAGTATAATGGTTTAAACTTTAAAGCATTGATTTATGTAACAATGTTCGATTTCCATTATGTATGAAACTACTTGACTTTTAATTGACACAATTTATTCAAATATTGGAGAAAGCATTAGATTATCCAAGATTCACAGAGATTGATGATGGTGTAACAACTGCAAACGTTTAAAAATTGTGTGATTAATTTTACTTCATGAAAGAATGGAGTGGTTGTAGAAAATTCAAGTTGGTTTATTCAATGTGGTCAATTTTTTCAAGGAGAGTAGTGTGTGTGTTTTCCCAACTGATTTTTGATGCGGTTTCTTTATTTAATGTCTACTGGTTTAATGTCTACTTTGAAGTTAACTACTGTAAGTAAATAAATAAGTTAACTACTTTAAAATACTTTAAAATACTTAATTACTTTAAATAAGTTAACTACTTTAAAATACTTTAGCTACTTTAAAATACTTTAATTACTTTAAATAAGTTAACTACTTTATTTAATGTCTCTTATACTACATTCTATATTATTCATTTGGGTTTGTTTAGTTACTAAGGTTCTCTTCATCGGTTGTTGTTGAACGCTTCTGTTGGAATACTTGGGAGTGTCTTCACTGGGCCAATGACAGTACAGCTCAACCTTCATTGGTCAACAGCTATTGGCCAATCGTAGGCTTTACCCACTCTGTATTATGATAGTCTGCTGCTCAGTGTTCAATTTTCTAGTTTAATAGGCATTGTAATGGTGTAACATGCGATTGGCCAATCGCAGAGCTCCATCCATACCTTATATTCTGCGACTCATTCATTCAACAAGGTTTCAGTTTGCTGAAGCATAGCTTTGATTAAGCTTCTAAACTTAGAAGATCTTCTATGGTGTAATGGTGTAACAACTGAAACTAGTGTTTCAAATAGCTTTAATATATTTGTAGTTTTTGACTATGTAGTGTTGTTTTCTATGAATAATAATAGCCCAAAATCGAACTAAACTAAGGGTACGAACAGAGGTAAATATCTAGATTTCAGTTCACTATAGACCTTTTATATCTATTTACCTATTTAATTACCGTCTAGTTGTGGTGTTGTTCAGTTTGAATTCCAACGGTCAAGACCACAGAGTATGTAGTACAGACGAATGGAGGAAAAAGGATTACAGATTGAGGGGTAGCCATTATGGCTTATAAGCGGGAGATTTCAAATTTGAGTGGGTTATTGATAAGGAAAAGGGTAGATTATGAATTATTAGAGACTCCAGTCTCTATTGATCAAGACAAATTTCCTTATCATTGCCAGTTGTTAGTGACATCTTGGTATCGACCGCGACTTCTGTTTGCACCTCAGAACTATTTATGTTCGTTCATCTAGAACACTTTGTAGGCAAGTAAAAAAATCTGGTGTGGCGCACTCACACAACTTTCCTTGCCGTTATGAAAATTGATCACCTGACGCTAGTGTTCCCGCGCATCTCAGTCTACTTATAAACAAAGATCTGAGCCTCGGTGACAGGACAATAACGCTGGAGATATACGAGGTCTGCTATCTCTTCATAGTGAATCATTTAATAGAATCAACAGTTGCCAACAGTTTGCAATTGAAATAATAACATTTTCTCGAATTTCGTGCTTATTTTAAATTGATGAGTCTATTCACTATGATATCTATGTCTAGTTACTCACACACACATAGAATTTTGGACGTACGATTTTTGCCGTCCTTTTTAGAGTGAACGTAACTTGGAACAGATTATGAGTACACATCATGCCTGCCAAGTTACATTCATGCCCGGTTGCAGAGTCGTTACATAAAATCAAACATAGCTATGTGAGACATAGTTTAAAATCACTGACATAAATGGTTGGTCGTTGCACAGTCTTTTGCCGAAGCCCATTTAGCTATATCTCGAATTAGCATCACTCATGAGTCACACTGCAGCTCTATTCACTTTTTTCCGTACATGCTTCTATCCAACCAATGTCTTGGCATTGGGCAAAGTTTCAATCGACATCACTGTCAACAAACCTAAAAGACCTCACATAAAATTGATAAACAATATGGCGACTCTGGGCTTTTGGCGAGATTTCTCACCATATTTAGCGATTTGGAGGTTATAAACAACTTAGAAAAAATAGGGAGAGAAAAAATAATTCACTTATATATAGACTATAGTATATTTCGCACCTAGAGCAGAAAATGAGAGGCCGTAGGTCGAGAACTAGAAAAGATTGAGAGCCGGAAAAACATTTTTGCCCGTGGTGGGAACGATATTTTTCGCCACACTACAAGTATTGCTCACAAAATAAATAAGGAATACAGAATAAAGAATACTTGTTATCGTACCTATCTCTTGATTTAGTGGTAGAAGATTTGCAGTCAGGATTTCAGATTCTTTTGAAATTTCAATTGGAATATCACGGGTTCGTCATCTTCACAGCATTTTTGAAATTTGGAATGCACCAATCAACAATAAATAGGATTAAAACTGGTTGCGAAGCGAATTAGTTTGATTCGAAACTCGAACTGAAATCATGGCGACTTCAGCTGATGAAGAAAGTGGACACTCGCCCGTCTAGCGGATGACTTATTAACTACAGACTTCCATGAGCGGCTGGAAGAGACAACTTTCTGGCCTAGACCGGAAAAGAAACCCTTTTCTGACGTCAGACGAGAGTCGTCTGCAACAAGGTCTTTCAGATCTACGTAGGGACTGGAAAACAGCTGCTTTCTGTGCAGTGTGGCGAAAAATGGGTTTTCATAACATCTTTCCAAAAAGCTATGACAACCTCTAAATTGCATTTGGTGGAGTAGATATTGGATTTAACAGCAATACTTCGGGCCCATAACTTAACAGACCGTTTTTAGCTATTGAGACATAAATAAGCCTTTCTGACGACTATGCAACGAAATCATGTTCTAAATCCAATTGGCGTTTTTAGTTTTATGGGAGCTACAGTTTATTTTTATTGACCGAGCGAAGTGAGGTCTACGATTCAAGTCGACGGTTTGGCATTTCTCTTAATGTTAAATGTTTATATGTTGCGCATTTACCGCGAAACGCGGTAATAGATTTTCATGAAATTTGACAGGTATGTCCTTTTTAAATTGCGCGTCGACGTATATACAAGGTTTTTGGAAATTTTATAAAAAATATTGTCGATACAACAACTCAAACAGCCATTAGTTGTTTACACACCGATATCTCGCCGACACGACAGGACAGGACATAATTCACTCTGATGGACAGTATTAGATGAGGCTGTGGTTTTTAACTGCGCGATGTCTACTGTTCACAAACTACTAGTTTATTTACATAAACTATCACCAAAGGTATAAACGATTGCTACTGGATATGAAGAAACTACAGATGATAAGAATAGGGGAAGGAAAATGTGAGCCACCAGGGGGGCGCGACAGTCGAGAACGACGACATTCGAGGCCTGCGACAGTAGAGGACTGTTTTACAGTCCTCTACGGTCGTAGGCCTCGACTGTCGGGAGTGTACGAAAATTGAAGACCTGCCTAACACAGGCGACAGTTGAGCCTCTTTTTCAGGAGTTCCACGGTCGCAGGTCTCGACTGTCGGGAGTGTAGGAAAATTAGAGAGGCCTCAACTGTCGCCTAACGCAGGCGACATTTGAGGCCTCTTTTTCAGGAGTCCTCTACCGTCGCAGGTCTCGACTGTCGGGGCTGTACAAATATTAGAGTGGCCTCAAATGTCGCCTGCTTTTTCAGGAGTTCTCTACCGTCGCTGGTCTCGACTGTCGCAGGACTCTTCTGTCGTTTGCCTCGTTTGACATCGACCCAGCCACCAGATGCTATCCAGAAAGTTCGAGAAAAACGAAAGTACAAAGGCACACATCCTTAGTTGATAAAACAGCAGAATCAGAAACGAAGGACGGTAGATTTCAATAGAAAAGGAAGACTACAAAGGACGCTATCCGAGTCACAGCGTGAGTCAGTCATCTTTTTATCAATTCTGGAATCTCATGCTGCACCGTGAAATGGATTTGAAAAATAACTGGCAATCTCGGACAAATTTCGCTTCTCTTGTCGAGAGGGTGACGCCACATATGACGGCCAAAACAGTTGGATAGAGGAGGGAAAGAGAAAGAAAATGTGAGATGAATGGAATTCAATTTTCTTTTAGCAACAGATGACGTACAGTCGAAAAGATTTTCGAGAATTACTTGTAAGAGAAATGTAGAGGTAGATGACGACTTTGTTGGGTAGGTGATTGGTGGGAGCAGGAAGAAGGAGAAGAAGAGGAGGAAGGAGGAGGAAGAGAAGAAGAAGAGGAGGAAGGAGGAGGAAGAGAAGAAGAAGAAGAAGAAGAAGTGGAAATAGAGGAAAAAGAAGAGGAAGAAGAATAAAAGGAAAACGAAGAAGAAGAATACTATTACAGGATAGGAAGGAGATAAAGAAGAGTATATGTTGGAGAAGTAGAAGTAGAAAAGGATGAAAGAAGCGAATGGTAGGACACTGATAGGACTCGAGCATCTGGGATTACTGCTTTTATATTTGGCTCGAATTCTGTATAGCTGGTTGATGTTATCTTTATTTGAACACAAGTCGTACAAATTGAATTTTGGAGTCGACTACATTAGCAGCCCAGCGCCCAAATCACATCAGTCGACTGTCATCTCGCTCGGAAAGGCTGATTCGAAATTGATGAGTCTATTCACTATGATATCTATGTCTAGTTACACACACACACATAGAATTTTGGACGTACGATTTTTGCCGTCCTTTTTAGAGTGAACGTAACTTGGAACAGATTATGAGTACACATCATGTTTGCCAAGTTACATTCATGCCCGGTTGCAGAGTCGTTACATAAAATCAAACATAGCTATGTGAGACATAGTTTAAAATCACTGACATAAATGGTTGGTCGTTGCACAGTCGTTTGTCGAAGCCCATTTAGCTATATCTCGAGTTAGCATCACTCATGAGTCACACTGCAGCTCTATTCACTTTTTTCCGTACATGCTTCTATCCAACCAATGTCTTGACATCGGGCAAAGTTACAATCGAAATCACTGTGAACAGACCTAAAAGACCTCACATAAAATTGATAAACAATATGGCGACTCTGGGCTTTTGGCGAGGAGATTTCTCACCATATTTAGCGATTTGGAGGTTATAAACAACTTATAAAAACATAGGGAGAGAAAAAATAATTCACTTATATATATAGTATATTTCGCACCTAGAGCAGAAAATGAGATTTTTCTGGCTCGAAATCGGTTTTCAAGTCCGAGGCCGTAGGTCGAGGACTAGAAAAGATTGAGAGCCGGAAAAACATTTTTGCCCGTGGTGCGAACGATATTTTTCGCCACACTACAGGTATTGCTCACAAAATAAATAAAGAATACAAAATAAAGAATACTTGTTATCGTACCTATCTCTTGATTTTAGTGGTAGAAGATTTGCAGTCAGGATTTCAGATTCTTTTAAAATTTCAATTGGAATATCACGGGTGTCGTCATCTTCAAGCATTTTTGAAAATTTGGAATGCACTAATCAACAATTAATAATTGAATAAAACTGGTTGCGAAGCGAATTAGTTTGATTCGAAACTCGAACTGAAATCAGGGCGACTTCAGCTGATGAAGAAGCATTCAAAGTGAGTTCTCTGTATAGATATGGTTTGATACATTTCAGAAACAACATAACCTCAATTTGACCAGAAATGTCAGATAGAACCTTGTCAAACCAATGGAGCGAGTTGTTGATTGTTAATAATTATCAATTCTATCACAAATAGAAACAATTTTACAAAGGTGCGGAGTTCTACAACCGCTCTACAATGCTCTATTGCTCTACAACCGCTGAAATAACAGCTACGCTAAGTGCTAAGAAATCGTACAGACATAATAGGTAACTTATTGGCCGTATCATTCACTAGCTTATCGACTTGGACTCTGTTATGTGTGTAGATGTTCTTATCTTTTGACGTGATCTTATGCATCTATAAATGGTCATGGATCAAGAAATCTATCTATTTTGTCCAAGGATAGCAAACCAATGTAAATCAGATGCTAACATTATAACCTTAACCACACTATACAAAGTTGCCGCTGAATTGAGATTA
>NW_024094146.1:0-11752 GCF_014356525.2 Nilaparvata lugens
GATCAATATAAATAATGATTGGGGAAGGAAACAGGCTTGGCCCAAACTATTCCATTCCCAATTTTGATTACATGTCCAAAAATAGGTTCGTTTGTTCTGTAAGAAGTTCATGTCAACTTTCGTCCAAAAATAAATATGAGATGCAAATTTAAATTTAGAAAAATTAAAACACCAGATTATAGTTGATATTACACTTAATTATCACTGCACATTGTATTAATTAAGTTATTTTATAAATTTTGAAGCCAAAATGCACACAAATTCTCACTAAGAACAGCTGAACATTGTCTGATATTAGTTGTTGATTGTTAATAGTTATCAATTCTATCACAATATAAACAATTTTACAAAGGGCGGAGTTCTACTTGCTCTGCAATGCTCTACAACCGCTGAAATAACAGCTACGCTAAGTGCTAAGAATCGTACAACAATAGGTAACTTATTGGCCGTATAATTCACTAGCTTATCGACTTAGACTCTGTTAGGTGTGTAGATGTTCTTATCTTTTGACGTGATCTATGCATCTATAAATGGTCATGGATCAAGAAATCTATCTATTTTGTACAAGGATAGCAAACCAATGTAAATCAATGCTAACATTATAACCTTAACCACACTATACAAAGTTGCCGCTGAATTGAGATTAATATAATAATAATATCGAGTGACCTGGCGGCTCAGGTCTGGTGTCAGAGTTTCCAGGTCGCAACTGATCAATTTCAGGGCCTCTGACATGACCTAACGACTGCTTTTTAGGCAGCCGGGACCGACGGCTTAACGTGTCCATCCGAAACATGGGAGTGGCCCGATATAAATATCTTGCCCGGGCCGGGATTTGAACCCGGGCCTCTGAATCATAAAGCCAGCATCTGATCCACTCGACTACGAATTGAGATTGAAATGTTAGTAATGAAACACTCTAACGTGACTGATAGAGTTAGTCAGATCTAATTAGATCTGAGTCTAAGTTAGTTAGAGTTAGTAACACATCTAATGTTACGACTAAGATAGATCTAACTTTACCTTTTTCTATAAATAATACGTTTTAATTTCATTGCATTCAGCTAATGTGGCTGATAGATTCCTACTAGTTTTTACCTTTTTTCTATCAATAATAAGTTTTATTTCATTACAGCTCAAGGATTGTTCAGAATCACGATTTTCGAAAGAGAAATTAAGCAATGCACCAAAGATGAGAAAAACCAGCGGTCTCCAGTCATTTCTGAAAGAAATTCAGGCATCATCAAATAGAAGAAATTCTAAAGGTAACAAAATTATCATTCTGATCAATGTACCTTGATACATTCTAGTAAATTCAATGTATTCTAGATACATTGATTCAGTTTGTATATCTATCATCCATCCCCTAATCATCTCCTAGGCTTAAAATACTTCTAGAACGTTTGCCTTTGTAAATAAATTAATCAATTAATTTTGTAACTAGTAGTTCTGTGAACAGTAGACCTCACACAGTTTTCTCATCCACAAGTATCTGATGTCACCTGTTCTAATTGATTCAGTTGAATCACAATTCACAGTTGAATCATAATTACTCTTAAAAACTGTTATTTGTTTTCTCCAAGATCAAAAACTCACTTATGTTAATAAACTCAGTTCACGTTTGAATGTGTATCCTATATGATGATTTATCCAGTTTCGTGATAATCTTTCCATCTGATGAAAATATTTCTCAACTATTTTTAAATTATTTTTTCCAATCAAGAATATTATAATTTCTTCAGCATTATTCAGTTCATTTAATCATGTTTTATTTTATTTTCAATCACCTATTAAATTTGTTCTTCAAATGTGAGAATATTGATACTGATGGGCATGCATCATAAAACATATTGAAACCCTACCTTATAGAAATAGACACGGTCAGACATCTGTGTAATGCATGCAATGAATAATCCACTTGTCAGCTGATTGATTATGAATAATTCTATAGTCTGATTGATCCTATCTTCAAAGTAGATGATAAATATAATATAGTGATATCAGAGTATGGAGGAATTCCTTTCATTTTCATATTATCCTTAAAATGCAAAATTTTTAAAAACCTTGTTTATACATTGACGCGCAGTTGAAAAGGAATATTCCTGCCAAATTTCATCGAATCCTATCAACGCGTTTGGCCGTAATCGCGTTACATACAGACAGACAAAAGCAAATCAAGTTGTAACATAGACCTCACTGAGTTCGGTCAATAATCAATAATATTGTATCAATAAGTGAGAAGGTAGATTATTACAACATGTATGTAATTTTTTCAATAAATTCGTGTTATTTTTAGTCAACATTCTAGTGTTTCACCATTCAGTTTTTTGTTTCATATTTCATTTTTGTCAAACATTAATCATCCCAAATTAACCATTATCTAATCAATTAATTCTGTCAGTACAGTTGAGCCAGTACCCGCTGCCAACATTGATAAATCAGCTGACGAGAAACCGAACGATGGCATGGCTTCGAATGCGATGCCAGCTGTGGTGGCATTCCTGGAGTGTCTAACCAATCCCTGCGAAGATGGCAGACTCATTGTGACTCCAACCACCAGTTCACAAACGGGCAGTATCAAGTTCCTTCTGCTCAATCCTGCGTCCCATTTCGTCGATGTTGTCACAGAAGCCAGGTACTAGTAGTTCTGTGAACAGTAGACCTCACGCAGTATTCTCATCCACAAGTACCTGATTGAAACTTAGACCTTATGGAAATACAGCAATAGACTGGCTTCTCCACACATCTGTGTAATCACTTGTCAGCTGATTTATGATGAATAATTCTATAGTCTGATTTTTACTCTAATATTGGCGTATGAAGGAGGCTCCTTTTTCCTTTTATATTATCCTTGAAATGCAGAATTTCCAAAACCTTGTATATACGTCGACGCGCAATTTAAAAAGGAACATACCTGTCAAATTTCATGAAAATCTATTACCGCGTTTCGCCGTAAATGCGCAACATATAAACATTTAAACATTCAAACATTTAAACATTAAGAGAAATGCCAAACCGTCGACTTGAATCTTAGACCTCACTTCGCTCGGTCAACTATTTAATTTATAAACTCAACTGATCTAGAATTTTCCGAGGAAGGGTACCGGGACAGGTTTATTTCATTAGAACCAGGACCACCTATATACTACCGGACCTGAGCTTAACAAAAAATGGCCGCCGTAGGTGGTGATCTTATAGAAACTCCTACTGAGAAAAAAATTACTAATCAGTGTTAGTGAGCGTCTCAGTTTGTCGAAATCTCAGGTGGTCTAGTTCCGTTTAAAATATCAATGCCGCCACCACCTACGGCGGCCATTTTTTTATTTAGGCTCAGGTCCGGTATATAAGAAGTCCTGCTATAGTGAGGTCCACGTTAATGGCAGTGTTTGATTAGCAATGGTATTGCTATCCTTGTCTATCATTCAACAAATCGGATAGCGCTATCTCTTTCTCGCTTTGCTCTGTTGCCACATCATCTTTTTAACAATGTAGAATTAATAATTAATCAACAAAATATTTCATCTTATATGAAAACTCATTATGAAATTATTGAAAAATATAATATCTTGTGCACATCAAGAATAGAATGTGATGAATATTACATTTTCAGTTTTTCGCTCCTTCTTTCCACAATGGAATTCATTAACCTTAAGATTAATACGCTGTAGCTATCTCTCGAATCAATATTCAATTCTTATCCGGACTAGCTGGCCCGGCGAACTTCGTACTTCGCATCTTATGACAAACTTTAGCTGGATGCAGACCTGAGGAGGCGTGATCGGCATTTTTATAATAGAGATTTTTCCAACTGCAATAGTTATTGTGCAACTAGTGCGCAAGTGTCAGTTTGCTGCACCGAAAGAAACGTTACGCCCGAGCCGTAGGCGAGGGCGGAATGGTTTCTTGAGTGCAGCAGAGAACTTTGCGCACGTATTTCACATTAATTTTTCCTACATTTACCATTGAATATGAAAAGTGGGTAATTATGGGTAAATTGCCTGAAATCCATCAAATGTTTCTTGTGTAATTTTATCATTGATAAAAACCTAATCCTAAAATCCTAAAGTCCTCGTGGTCTTAGGTTATATATATAATGAGAATATTAGCGCGTTGTGCTTCGTTGCACCTCTGCTCACTATAGCAGCCACACAGTCACTGTACCAACTTCATTTTGATTTTGCTGCACTGTTGCTCCATATAACCTACTAAGTATTTGCGTTGCCATGTTGCAAATCTGGAGTGCAGAAAATTTTTCCCGCACTAGAGCGGAAAAGTGATTCTTTGCGTTCTGTAATCAGTGCAGCAATGGCCACTTTTCAACGTAACTGTAGGAAAATAAATAATTTACTGAAAATCAATTATTCTGAACACCGAAGACAGCACAAATTATTCAAAACAAAGCAATGTCTTTAGAGCATGCGAGTCTTTAACCTGAGGCCGCACTACTGGATGGTTACACACAGACAGTAATTTTATTTTTAATCGAGGAGTTTAGAATAAAATATATGGGCGGTTATGAAGGACTCACACTTTTGTCTACTATCTACCGACGGCTGTTGAATGTCGCAAGGATTATAACAGCTGATTTTTATTTCTGTGTGGGCCAGCTCACAATCTTCTCCCATAGGATAAATGTAACTTCGAAGGACCGTAGGAAAGAGTCATAAAGTCTATTATAAATTTGATAGGCCAAAACCTGGTCCTGAACATAACGAACACAACTAAAAAAATCATCAAATTTCGGTGCACACATAAAAAAGTTATTGTGTGTCAAATTTGAGGCTCGAATTTTATTTATATAGAATTATAGATAGTGAGTCCACGTTATAATGGCAGTGCTTGATTAGCAATGTATTGCTATCCTAGTCTATCATTCAACAAAGCGATAGCGCTATCCTTTTCTCTCGCTTTGCTCTGTTGCACACAACGTCCTTTTTAACAATGAGAATTAATAATTACTCAACAAAATATTTCTTCCAATATGAAAACTCATTATGAAATTATGAAAATATAATATCTTGCTTTATAAATATAATTGATTCTTTCAAATGAGATGAACAGTTAATATCTCATCAATAAACCTGTATCTGCTACGTGTATAGAAGGCATTGACAAGACAATTATCGGCAGCGTCTTTCTCCTATCTTTCCTCCAATTTTTTTACTTTCCTTGCCCTATTACAATGGGTGAAAGTATTGCTTTCCAACAAAATTAAGGTACTCTAATTTCAAGTTTCCTATACGTTTTCAAGATCCCCTGAGTCCAAAAACCTGATTTTTGGTATTGGTCTGTGTGTGTGTGTTGTGTGTGTGTGTGTGTGTGTGTGTTGTGTGTGTGTGTGTGTAGTGTGGAACACTATAACTCCATTCCTAATTAACCGATTGACTTGAAATTTCAAACTTAAGGTCCTTATACCATGAGGATCCGACAATAGAAATTCAATTCAAGATGGCGGAAAAATGGGCGATATGTATACCATGGATATCTATCATTAAGCCCTATTACCCTATAAGCCCTATCGTAGTTTCAAATATGTTACCGCCAATTGTCATTTATTTTATTCTCCAAATTATTCTCGTTTGAGAATGAGACTTACAGTTCATTGAGCAAAGAAAGTTGTGTGAGTGTACCACACCAGATTTTTCATTATGGATAGATATCATCTCACATAGATAACATATACATAGATAACATAGATAGATATCATAGATACATCTCACCAGCAACAGTATATGAAGTAAGAAACCATAAATTTTTATCAAAGTCTCTTTCATTCATATTTTCATGGTTTGATTCTGTTTTTTTTTCTTTTTCAGATCAGTGGTAGTTCAGGAGGCACAATGAAGCCTATAGCCGAGTTCAGAGACCAGCTGTTCGGTGGGGCTGGAGCGAACAAGATCGAATTTTGCATTTTTCTTGCGGTCATGTTGTCAGTCCTGATCGCATCCTGCCCATTGTGCTGACCATGGGCCAACCAACCAACTTTCGACTTTTCCTACGGAAACAGGGATAGCACTGATTGGTCAGCATACTCCATAAATAGTTATTTGTATATCTAGAGTAAAAGTACGGCTTTTTTCTCCCCTGAGGAAAAGTTTGAAGCCCGAGGCGAAGCCGAGGGCAACAATTTCCTGAGGAGAAAAAGTATTTTTCGCTCGTGATGTACACACATTTTTCCTCCATCTAATTTTTTTATAGAAACTGCAAATTAAATCATTCTAATAACTTACGTATTGGTGACAATGTTTCCTAACAACATACCTAAAATATAAACCTAAAAACCGGTCGTCTGATAGGCACTGCTGATTGCGCTATCTATCGGCCAATGCGTACAAATGACGACGAGCGCGAGAGTGTGGATGGGTGGTTTGCCAGCGCTCGCCTTCATTGGCCTTCGCTTGCCATCGCTCCGTTTTTTGTCGAGCGAAGCCGAGTGGCCAGCCGAGCATCCACAAATAGTCACATTGCAGTGTTGATGGCAAGCCACTTGACCTTTTTTCTTCAATGTCCGTTCACACATGTTCAACACATTTGTCCTGCCGTTAGTTTTTAGTTTAGTCACTATATACATTGGTGCTTGCGATTTATATTGTAGTTCTGAATTTTTAATATATTATTTGGATTCATGAGAGAAGTCCAGAACCAAAGAATCCCAAGGAATCTATATGAGATAGAGCGTTCTACCTAGTCTCAGATTGTAGAGCACAAAATTACGCCCAGAGGGATTTTGAATTTTACATCTAGATTGTAACAATCGGGATATATTGTTGTCGGGATATGAATAATAAATATCAAAATTGATATTTTTCTTAAAATTTCACTCATTTTTGAAAAATCATAACTCAGTACTCATTAGAGATAGAGAGTTCCGAATGATCTCATTTCATTCATAATTTTAAAATCTTTAAAAAAGGCAAGAATAAATTTTTCTGTCCGATCACTGGATTGGCAGAAATAGCTAAAAACTGGAAAATTAACCGAAAATACAAGGTTTTGAGCCACTCTGTAAATAGCACAAGGAAATTTTGCATGAAGAATTTGGTTCTGGACTTCTCTTATGTACCCAAATAATATATTACAAATCAGAACCACATTATAAATTGCAATCACACCCCTTTTTTATGTTTATATTGATTGAACTATTTGCAGTCAATTAATAAGGATAAATTTAATTTATTCAAGCAATTTTATAGAACAAGTCTCTCATTGAGGTGTTTAAAAGTCGTCCTTAAAAATTAAAGATTGTGCCAACTTATAACAACCGTAGGTCAGAGCACCTATAAGAACCAGTGTTCAATATAATGGCATATTCATATAGTGGCATAGAGATTCAATATAGTGGCAGAGAATCAGGTAGAATAAGGTAGAGAATCAGCAACGCTGTTCTTCTATCTCTCTACTGCCATTATAACGAGGACCTCACTATAAATAGTCAGTTTTCAGTGTTCAGCTATTATTTTAATACGGTAGTTTTCAGATCATTTATTCCTGCCCTACCAAAGTTTGGATCAGGAAATTCCTGTTTTATACAAAGTAGTCTATTCAATTCAATTCAATTTATTTCTTTTTACACACACATACAAGTTAATACAGAGATTAACAAAAAGAATACATGCAAATGCAAACAACAACAACAATACACATTAAAACAAAATAAAAAGAAAGTGGTGCAAGAAAAAGGATGGAAAATGAAGGGGTTTTCCAACTATGGATATCCATGTACTAGGAAAACCTTCGATCCTTGAGAAGGTGAAAGGTATCAGGAAAAGTAATAGACGGTAGATATGAAAGGATGGGATGGAAGAAGAATGGAAAAAAGAAACCGATAGGACAGGTGTTGAAAAAAGATTATGAATTACAAAGGATTACAGAATAAGCAAGCACACAAGTCAGAAGAGTGAACTTTGAAGAGAAAAAGTTCACTCTTCTGACTTGTGTGCTTGCTTATTCTGTAATCCTTTGTAATTCATAATCTTTTTTCAACACCTGGTCCTATCGGTTTCTTCTTTCCATTCTTCTCCCATCCCATCCTTTCATATCTACCGTCTATTTACTTTTCCTGATACCTTTTCACCTTCTCAAGGATTGAAGGTTTTCCTAGTACATGGATATCCATAGTTGGAAAACCCTTCAATCTTCCATCCTCTTTTGCACCACTTTCTTTTTATTTTGTTTTAATGTGTATTGTTGTTGTTGTTGTTGTTGTTTGCATGTATTCTTTTTGTTAATCTCTTTATTAAACTTGTATGTGTGTGTAAAAAGAAATAAATTGAATTGAATTGAATAGACTACTTTGTATAAAACAGGAATTTCCTGATCCAAACTTTGGTAGGGCAGGAATAAATGATCTGAAAACTACCGTATTAAAATAATAGCTGAACACTGAAAACTGACTATTTATAGTGAGGTCCTCGTTATAATGGCAGTAGAGAGAGATAGAAGAACAGCGTTGCTGATTCTCTACCTTATTCTACCTGATTCTCTGCCACTATATTGAATATCTATGCCACTATATGAATATGCCATTATATTGAACACTGGTTCTTATAGGTGCTCTGACCTACGGTTGTTATAAGTTGGCACAATCTTTAATTTTTAAGGACGACTTTGAAACACCTTCAATGAGAGACTTGTTCTATAAAATTGCTTGAATAAATTAAATTTATCCTTATTAATTGACTGCAAATAGTTCAATCAATATAAACATAAAAAAGGGGGTGTGATTGCAATTTATAATGTGGTTCTGATTTTGTAATATATTATTTGGGTACATAAGAGAAGTCCAGAACCAAATTCTTCATGCAAAATTTCCTTGTGCTATTTACAGAGTGGCTCAAAACCTTGTATTTTCGGTTAATTTTCCAGTTTTTAGCTATTTCTGCCAAATCCAGTGATCGGACAGAAAAATTTATTCTTGCCTTTTTTAAAGATTTTAAAATTATGAATGAAATGAGATCATTCGGAACTCTCTATCTCTAATGAGTACTGAGTTATGATTTTTCAAAAATGAGTGAAATTTTAAGAAAAATATCAATTTTGATATTTATTATTCATATCCCGACAACAATATATCCCGATTGTTACAATCTAGATGTAAAATTCAAAATCCCTCTGGGCGTAATTTTGTGCTCTACAATCTGAGACTAGGTAGAACGCTCTATCTCATATAGATTCCTTGGGATTCTTTGGTTCTGGACTTCTCTCATGAATCCAAATAATATATTAAAAATTCAGAACTACAATATAAATCGCAAGCACCAATGTATATAGTGACTAAACTAAAAACTAACGGCAGGACAAATGTGTTGAACATGTGTGAACGGACATTGAAGAAAAAAGGTCAAGTGGCTTGCCATCAACACTGCAATGTGACCACTTGTCGATGCTCGGCTGGCCACTCGGCTTCGCTCGACAAAAATCCGAGATATGGCAAGCGAAGGCCAGTGAAGGCGAGCGCTGGCAAACCACCCATCCACACTCTCGCGCTCGTCGTCATTTGTACGCATTGGGCGACTGTGTGGATGTGGCATTACAGACACTATAAACGTTACTTGGACCAAATTACCGATGTTTATCGACTTGATCCATAACATCATATAAACTAGAGAACAGAGTAACTAGTAGTTCTGTGAACAGTACTACCTCGTGCAGTTATAAACCACAGCCTCGTCTCATACTGTCCATAAGAGTAAATCCTGTCTTTATGTCGTGTCGGCAAGATGTCGGTGTGAAAACGGCTTATGGCTGTTGGGGTTAGTGTATCAGAAATATGCTAACATCAAAAGCTAATCTCCTTTAACACATTGGCAACAGGTCAGCCCGAGTTGAAAGCAGAGAAAGGTCGAGAGAAAATACTATGTTTTACTTTCCGTTATTAATTGCATGCGTCATAGCATGCAATTAATAATCCATTCGACAGCTGATTTCGTGGTAATCTATTGCTGCGTTTTTTTACCAAGTTACATTGAGATATTAATTGCATGCATTTAATAATCCACTCGACAGCTGATTTATGATGAATGATTCTATTCTGATTTTTACTGTAATATTGGAGTTCGAAGGAGACTCCTTCTCCTTTTGTATTATCCTTAAAATTCAAAAATTCCAAAAAAACATTGTATATACCTCGAGGTACAATTTAAAAAGAAATATACCTGTCAAATGTCATGGTAATCTATTGCTGCGTTTCGCCTTAATTGCGGAACATATAAACATAAAGAGAAATGCAAAACCGTCGACTTGAATCTTAGACCTCACTTCGCTCGGTCAATAACATGTATAGAATAATAATTGTGTTGCTATTTTTACTATGTTCTAATTAATTCAATTGTTTGTTTTTTTAGTTGAACGAGCTAGGACGAGTACTTGTGAATCTCTCAAATATTGTTCCAGCTGGTATTGTGTGCTTCTTAACCTCCTACGGATATGAAAAAACGGTGATCAATCATTTGGAAAAGACTGGAGTTTTGGAGAAAATCGCTGTCAAAAAGAAGGTACCGTACCATGATAAATGTTGTAATCGTAAATTAAATAGTGGGTTTAGTAAGCTTGAAATTCATTTACAGACATCTTGAAATGAATGTCTTGATTTTTTATTTAATTATTTATCAATTAGTCCATTAAAATTATATTGAAACAGGAAGAAAACCAAGCGAACTGTTTAATATTCCTCTCCCAAATTTGGATCAAATTTGAATATGAGTTCGAAATGAGGTTGTCATTTCTAACTTTTCATCCACATCACAATTTCATCCCAAAAATATTCTTCATTTTTATCGTAACAAATTCAGGAAAAATAGGTTTAGAAGACTTGAAATCCTTATCTTTGAAATGAGTAGATTTAATACTAAGAAATTTTGAAGGAAATAGGTAGAACCGTTAACCAATATAATGAAATCAATTCACAATATTATTATGATTGAATTCAACCAATAATTAGTGAAAGAAAAGATAAATAATTAGAAAAGTGAGAAAGACAGTACTTTCTTATGAAAAGTCAATGACTGCCTCATAGTTTTATCATAATCATTTTTATGAACTTGACAACTCGGATGTACAGTACATTTGGTATTGAATATCAAGTCAGTGATTCGAACAATCACCTATTCAAAAAATCGATAAATCCTATCATATTACTCTAACGACGTCTACTTTAACTTGAGGTCAATAGTTATCTAACAATGCATTGTTAATGTAAAACTTACTATTTTACTTTTTTGTTATCGTGCGTTATTATAATCGTATTTGTCTTTTTATTATGTGGTTAATCTGGAAGAATGTACACTAATGAAATTTTCTACTATTGTTTATGATGGAGGGAAATACCGATTAGATTTAATTGACATTATTCATGCCTACAATAATTGAGCGTCAATATACTTAACACAAAATAACTAATAAATAATTTACCAAATTCTTGTGAACAAATATTAATAAAAAAAATCCATGTACTATGTATACCTAACTATATTTTCTTGATATTGTCTATTGTATAAAAATGTAGCCTATACATTATTAATGATCGAAGGTTTTTGAAACAAAATATTTCATCCACTATTATACTTTGATTAAACTAACTTTTATTAAACTAACAGGTGACCCGTGCTCAGCAAGGGTCCAATTAAAACTTGACAACTGAACTCTTGAAGAATACAAAATATGCCTATAACTATCCACGGTAAAATAAGAATCTATGTACAAAATTTCAAGTTAATCAGTCCAGTAGTTCAGACGTGATGGTGCGTCATTCGTT
>NW_024094147.1:0-10564 GCF_014356525.2 Nilaparvata lugens
TTAAACTCTGGGAAAGTTTAAACCTCCAAAGCAGGAGGTTTTAACCAAATAATTTGGATTAACTTGACATCTGTAAAGATTTGATGGGGAAACAGCTTTCGACTTTTGTCGAAATTTTTTGACTGTTGTTTTATTGCTTCTATAGACGATAATAATTATTTAGGTTATAGTGATTCATTATTTAATGTAAAAATATTTATAATGGAGGAATTGATAGAAGTTTTAATGTGATTGCCAATAATATTAAACTTATTTTGTAGTGGCATAATTACTTACTTATCTCTAACCTTGAAATGTAATCAAAGTTATTGTGAAAAGGTGATCTCCTTTTCATGAGCTCATTGTGTGAACCTGGCATCGCAACAGATTCACAATCGTTTTGCGGTAGAAGCATACATTTACATTTCAGAGAGTCTTTTTTGTACACTTTCAAACCAGTGAGCTGCGATACCACGACTGGGCCCAGCTTTCGAGATTCACACGGATAGGTGTACAAATCTTTGTATTGTACAAACTGTACAATATAATAATATCGAGTGACCTGGCTGGCTCAGGTCTGGTGTCAGAGTTTTCAGGTCGCAACTGATCAATTTCAGGGCCTCTGACATGACCTAACACTGCTTTTTAGGCAGCCGGGACCGACGGCTTAACGTGTCCATCCGAAACACGGGAGTGGCCCGAGATAAATATCTTGCCCGGGCCGGGATTTGAACCCGGGCCTCTGAATCACAAAGCCGCATCTGATTCACTCGACTACGGCCACTCCTGTCTTGTACAATGAACTCCACATCATCTTCTCCAATTGACAAAATATTTTTCACAATGCAAATTTTTCCATTTTTCATCTGGCAACAGTTTATCAGGGCTCTTTGATTCATAGTGTAGGTAGATAGACAAGTTTTTTAAATGTGAAGCAGCTTCTCTGCCTGGGAAGATAGGGCCATTGTCATGTGAATGTTTCAATTCAATTTCTGTGTACTTGACTGTTTCATGAACAAGTTCATCTCTTTCTGCTATTCTTCGCATCAGCTGTTGCAGAGGTTTGATGGCGTTCTAATCATTTTTTTTATCCCACCTAGTGCATTTTCAAATGGGAAGCAGCTGAACTTTTCAAGAGAACCGTACTTCTCAACATCGTCGCAGATATGTATAAGACTGTGTACGTTGTATACAATCATTGTATCCCATACAGACCTTACAGTGTTCAACAAATGTTTAATAGCTCCCTTGCATATGATACCAAACTGAAACTCATTTCTTCACTGTCAAAATTGTCACAGCACAATGCAGCAGCATGAAATGATCGTATACTTCGTCTGAAGATAGAATATCCTTCAAAATTACAGGTCCTACATACAAACAAACAGCCTGAATTCAGTAGCCTTCCATTTCTTCACCTCTTTCAACGATCTGCATTTTCGTGAGAATTCCCTGGGGACATGTTTCCCTACCTCATTCAATTTATTTGATAAAGCCAGTGTACTTCTAGCTCGTAGTCTTATGGTGGATTTCCCTTTGTGTATCCAAGCAAAAATAATTCTTCTCACAACTCCTAAGTATACCAAATGCATGGGGTCAAGCGGAAATTGGCTGATGAATTTGGTTTCCAAGGTATGCAAAGGAGATGGTCCTTTGTGATGTTCTGGATACTGCTGCTCTTCAAAACTCATGTCAGTTCTTAATGTGGAATTTGACTGCAAGAAAGTCATGCAGTGATCAATATATTCACCATCTTGTATACATCGTTCACACCCATTATGCCCATTATGGCCTACAATTTGCTTCAAATAAGCCCGTGCTGGAGCATCACACAAAAATATCTGACTTCACATGAAAATTTTTTGCCATCAAACTCAATACCATTCTCTTTCAAATTGTTCACTTCAGAAATAAAGCTACACAAATACCTATCAATAGGTTCTGGCTTCCCAGCACCACAAAACAGGCCAATTACAAACGGACTCTCATCTTTCAAACTTTGTGATCTGCCAAGAATAGGCCAGCAATCTTGTGAGACACTTTTATAAAGTGGAATCCCATCAATATTTACATCCCCTCCAAATGCTTTGCTTCCAAATTACAATTTTTTTATGCCTTGAGACATTCGTGCCAGTACACCTTTCTTCAAGCCTACATGACTATAATCACCATTTTCCAATTTAATAACTTCCGTAGTTCGTGGAGTATTCAACAAAGTCCTTGCATCAAGTGGCAAATCCGGTAAATGCTGAGAAAGAATACTTAGAAGTTGTGACAATGCTTTATGTGTTATTTTATTTTCTATACTCCAAATATGTAACTGTTCTTTCAAAGAACATTTTTAAAATCTGTACTATCACTTACACACAAAGACACATCATCTAAGTCGTTGTCTGTTGAACTATCATCACTTTCCCGTAAATTCTCATTAGTTGTTTCATTTTCTTGAAGCCTATCATGATCAGATATTTCTAGAGAATCATTCAAAATTTCTGGAAAATCATTTACTTGATGGTTTCTTGGGTTGGTATACGTTTGTAGAGATGGGTTTTGAAATACTTGATTAGCTTCTGGTTGAATAGAAAAGTTGGAGGCAACTGCTCTTGCCACTTTCCTCCTCAACTGCCTCTTGCAAATTAATCTTGAATTCTTCGCCCTTTTCCGATCCATAATTGTTAACCAGAATCAGTACCTAGGCTATATACATTGCCACCTGAAACAATGCATCTACTAAGGTGAACTACCCAAATATCGGATGCTTAAGGTGTAGTAGCACATGAACAATATTGTCATGATAAAATCATAAGTTACATAATTCAAGATGGAAACTTATTCAAGTGGCCTGCTAAATGTTACAATTTCGTTTGATATTATTCAATATAATAAGAAAATTTAGACTCAAAAAAAAATTAAAACGCTTTTTCAAAGTCTAGTTGAAAACCAGCGTTTTGAATTAAATCCGAAAACAAAACTCCCTAATATCGGACACTCAGTACCAAATTCCGGACTAAGAATAAAGTAGTAATGAGAATATTGGGTTTCCAAATTTTGTAGCATAGACAAATTTTAACTTGAAATACTCCTCTTTCATTAGGCCTATAGAACTAAACAAATAAGGCTCTATATAAAAACGGTCAAAAATTCATTTTTTAGATTTATGAGTAAAATTTAATAGTTACTGTAGGTACATACTTAGTTTTATAAAAAAAAAACAGTTGTATGCCGATATTTCAACCATTTTCTATTGGCCTACTAAATTTTTGTAAACCTAGACCAAAAGTTTAAAATTGCAATGAAATTAATCAAAAATATCCTTGACATATGGGTTGTAAACATGCATAAATTAATTGAAAATTTAATTTTAAATGAACAAATTTAAGCTTAATTTTGTCACCATGGAATGACGATATTTGGAAAATGTTAATATTTATGAGCTGAACTCCGGACACCCGTTTTCAATTTCTTGGATCACCGAGTTAATTACTGAACTTGTTAAAAGCAATCATTTTGATGTTGGCCTACATACACTATTTATATTAATAGCAACAGACTTTAATTGTTTGCACTTTGCAGGTTAAATTGGGTTATGTTTGACAAAACTTAATATTTTTATTATATTAAGTTTGATTGAATTTCTCAACATGATCAGTTCTGTGACGAAACAATACATCTATAGCATAATGAAAATATTTGTGCAGAAATCAAATTAATTGTAATTTATTTGGAAGTTAAGTAGTGGGCTAGGCTACATGTACAATACTTAAACCAAGCTCATTGTATTACCTTTATTAATATTTATAATATATTAAATTATAGCCCTCTAATTTATTATATTTAATTTATTAATTTATGTATTATAATTAATTTATAATATATTAAATTATAGCCCTCTAATTTAACCATATACCTAACCCTAACTCAGATGTAAACACGTGTGAATAATTATATTTGTTTTCAAGTTTAGACAATAAATCACCAAAAATCTCATTTTTTAAATAAAATAATAATTTAAATAAACTTACCAAGTCAAAGAGGATTGGTAGACCTTCTAAAAGACTTCACAGCAACAAGAAGTAAGTAACAGCTTTCATCAACATGTTTAGAAGAATTCAAACATGAAATGGCGTCGATCGAGAGCTGTTGTTAGATCCGTTCCGTATAAGGACTACTGTAGCGCTGTGAGTGGTGGAATTGGAAGCTCGTTTTCAACGTGTTTTCAACGAGAGATCAACCGTTGAAAACAATGTTGCATTTAAAACGTTGAAAAATTCAACCGCTAACGGTTATTCAACCTCAACAACCAAATTTCAACGTTGGAAACACGTAGGTGTGCTACCTGGGATTGTTATCCCATCATCATCATTATCAGCATCATCTTTATTATCATTTTCAACTGATGGATGGAGCTGATGGTGATGATGATTGTTGTGTAGATAAATCTTTTCCAAATACATTGACGAAAGAAAAACTTATTGGATTCATCGAGTCCCACTGGTTCATAATGAAGAAATTCATCAGTATAGTATTGATCTGCTAGCTTGCTACACATAATAGAACATTATGTAGTAGTGTTGGGGTGAACAATTTTGATGTTAATACAATGACTTTCATTGTTGTAATGTTTGAAAATTGTTTAGTTTATGTTTGTTTTATACTAACAAAAGAGTGATGCAATAATATTATGGTTCATAACAGTGTTTTTTTTTTTTTTTCTCTACAGATTATAATGTTGGTCAAATTAATTAAGAAAGTGACTACACATAGCACAATGAAATTTCAGCAGCAACAAATTTAATGAATGACACATCATCATCTTCTTCTTCACTTCTTTATAGCTGCAATAATATAATAAGCATATAGCTTTTATTGGTGGACAGCCCCTTACAGGTGGAACATTTTGTCACATGAGCCATGACATTGGATACATGACCCTACAATTGTAGGTGGACTCCGAGCCACCATGGAAGACACTAGTGCAGTGGGTGTGCACTAGGTGCAGTTGTATCTAACTATATGTGTAATAAATTTTTTCTCTCTCTTCTTCTTCTCTTAATACCTACTCTTAACACTACAGTAATAGATAATAGAGATATAAATTAGGAGAGCAACATAGGGAGAAAATCAATTCAATTACAATTGAGGTAAGCTGCTTGTCTGGTCAGTATGGGTTCACCTGTATATAGTGCCTGAACAAAATACTAAAACACTGACATATTAAACTGAACTGGTGTTTCTTGTTCTAGAGGAAAATCAATATAGCAAGTTTGTCTTGTGACAGTTTTTACATACCCTACCCCAATGGGGGAGGGTAGAAAACAAGTAGTAGGCCACCAGAGCAATTCAATCCATAGTGCCAATTACAATTGAAAGGAGCTAAGCTACCACCCCCTCTCTTTCTCTCTTTCTCTGCTCACCAACTGAAAACACTACAGTATTGTATGACAAGGAAAATGACAGAGCTATGCTACCACCCCCTCTCTCTTTCTTTCTTTTCTCTTGCTCACCAACTGAAAACACTACAGTAATTGTATGACAAGGAAAATGAATAAATGATATTATGAAATATTGTGGTGTTCCTCTTTCTAGGAGAAAATCAATAGCAAGTTGTAACGTAATAGCCTTGGTCAATGACCTAGTCACTGACAATTACCAACTAAACTGAACAACGTAGTTTTTTCTCTTTCTAAAAAAGGAAAGTCAATATGATAGCTAATATTATTATTAATGTCAATAGCCTATTAGATGCACAACACATTGAGTGTGTGGTCTGTGAAATCAAATCATACTTGGACACTGAGTGTGCACACTGCACCCTGCTTATGGCGGGAAAAAGATTTTCAGGTGGAAAAATCTAGTTTGAGGTTAGAAGAAAGAAAAAAAGGAGGGAAATTTGTTGTGGCAGGAATTTCAAGGTCAGTGACATCACTGAACAGCTGATGACGTCACTAACCACTGTCATGTCACCCCCAACCCTGCCATGGCCGGGGGGCAGTGGGGACGATGGTGGGGGAGGGGAGGGGGAGAAAACAGCTGATTTTGAGCTTCTCTGTCCTTTTTATTCTACCAACGTCTATTCTTTGGATACTGATTTCAAGTTCATTGCACACATTTAAAATGAATCTTGTCCTCTCTGGATACTTTTCTTTCACGATAATTCCACTCCATGAATCATAGTCCTCTCTGGATACTTTTTTTTCACAATAATTTGACTCCCCCATTTTAGAAATTGCTCTTGTATATTTTCAAGAGAATGTACCTCGAAATGTATTCCGCTATCGTTTTTACTTTTCGGTGGCAATTCGGGAGGCATATTCATTTCATCCTTTTCCTCCTCTTCCTCGTATTCGAGCTGCGCGGATGGTGGTAGTTTTATTGCCGAATGGATCATCTTAAGGCTGATAGATCCAAAACACCATAATTTATTGATAGTTTGATGATTGTTTTTTTAAGAACAGAACCTAATTTTTAAAGAGAACAATGTTCAAACGAAAAATTTGGTAACACACTTTTCACTCAGAAAAAACGTTGAGTAGTTTTCACTGTGAAAAACTGCTGAGTAGACTGCTGGTTGTTGGTGTTGACACCACTTGTTCCACTTCCACTACCAATACCACTCCACACTAATTATTCGGTATTATCTGCACTCTACGGAGGTCTGATTACAACTGATGGTCTGATTTTGCATGACTATTCGAATGCTATGAATTAATAATTATTATTATTTGACAAAAATCCAAATTAAATTTTGTAAATCACTCAGAAAACTTCTGCTACTACAAATATTGACAGCATGGTGAACAGCTGGATGGAATTTGATGAGCAATACTATTCGAAAATTTGTCAGTCCAGGAATAAAACCCAGTACCTCTCAATTGCCAGTCAGTTTTTTGAATAGTAGCGCTCATTTCCGTCCAGCTGTTGTCAATATTAGTAGCAGAAGTCTTCGGGGTGACTTGCAGCATTTAATTTGGATTTCCGATTGATAATATTACGAATATTCTGTTTGAGCTGAATCTGTGCAAATGACACTTTTACTGTGAACTGCTATTTTTACCTGGCCTGTTGCCTTCAAGTAGGCTGCATCTATGGCAGCTCTTTGATCTGCCGTTCTAGAGGCAATCAGATTTACGAGGTCAGGACTCAACTTTTGTGCATTGATTGCATCGTAACCAACTTCAAGTCATCATCCTTTCTGTTAGGCTGCTCTACGATAGTTGGTCCCAGAAATCCTATTGGTTCTCCAAGTGCAGTTGAGCTCTGAAATAGAAGTCCACTATCATTTATAGGATAGGCTGATAATGAATAGTGTGTAAGAGATACTAACTATATTAAAGTTGGATAGAAAGTGAATGGATAAATAAATATCTTCATTGTCACAGAATTTTACACATTGTAGACAATGTCATGTTTGGTAACTCTAGTAAATACAAGGCAAACATGAGCCTGCAACAACAAGCACACAAAGTCAATTTTACAATATACATCCATTACACTCTAAATTAGGTATGAATTATATTTCCCAATCACTCATCAACTACTTATATCATTTATCTTATTAATTATATATACATTTTCCAATTAATATAATACTAGCAGGAACCCGTGCTTCGCAAGGATCTATTTTCAAACTTGATAATCTGAAAACTTGACGTAATGAAATTTTAAAGAACTTAAAATAGGCCTTTAACCATCCTTGGTTAATAAGAATCTAGCCTATAAGCAAAATTTCAAGTTAATTAGTCCAGTAGTTCAGAAGTGGTGATGGTCAACATAATTTTCCTATCCCATACGTGTATAAGCCAACTCTTTATTTTATTATAGATATGGTTAACGACTGCAAGAGATAGGAGTGTGGAACAGAATAGTTGTGAAACTATGATAGCGCCAGAAGTGTCTCAAACTCAATAGTAGGTACTACATGAACTTTTTGAAAGTGATTTAAAAAAAAAAATGTTAAAACAACAGGACTGAAAGTTGTCAACCTTATCATTCTACCTCCATTTAGAGAGAGAGGCTTTGTTTGAGCCGAATGAAATCTTCTATCTTCTATATATATAAAAAGATGAATGTCTGTTTGTGTGTTTGTTCCCTATGACTTGAAAAATACTTGACATAACGGCATGGAACTTTGGGAATATGTTGTGTGAATATTGGGGATGGTTTCTGACCAGAAATTTTAATAGGGTAGCTAATAATGATTATTTATTAATCTATTTTAACAGACCTATGTTTTCGAAATTGTGGCCTAGCGGCTACCGAAGAACGGAAAGATGATCATATGAATAATATGATTATTAAGCATCTAAAGTTACCAGCTGTAATAACACGCCACCCTATGATAAATTGTGTAGGCTACTGGTATTACAACGGTAGTTTGGAGTTGAAGTGAAGTTGATTGGTACCAGCTGTAGATAATGGTTCCTTAGAAGACCTATACAAATAATTATCACTCCCCTATCAATGAGTAACCGGAGAATGTTGTGAAAAAATTATTCACCTCATGGAAGAGTTGTTCATATTGCATTTATTATTACTGAAGAATGTCAGAATAATTCACAACTTTTTGAATTTAGCTTAGCTCATTTTCATCCTGAAATCCTAAAATGGAAGATGGAAAGAATATGTAATTCCTGGTGATGATTCATCATACATCGCATATTTCCTGGACCATCTATTGACAATCAACAACTATGAAACATTGAACTCATCTTTGAAAAACTAATTTATCCTATCTTCTTTTTAATTCAACTAATTTATTTTTTTTAATTCAACAATTTACTGTTAGATATTACTACCAATTGATTGAGAAGAATATATTTTGGGAATAATGAATACTGTAATACTAAGCACATAGGAAGTCCGTATTTAGATGTGAATGAAATTGATTGTCAGATAAATTTCATGATTCACCAAAAAAAGTGAAGTGTACATTGACTTTTGGCGGTACAAAGTTCGCCAGGTAAGCTAGTTGTAAATAAAGCTTTATTATCAATAGTCAACACTGGAAAAAGACAGGCTCAATCACCAGGAATACTATAAATTCTGTGAAGGACCAGTAAGCCATTAATTTTGATTACTTTAATCACTTACATTATGGACAATCAATACGTATGACATTTATTAGCTACAAAATAAAAAACTTTGATTGAAGTGACCCCGACTACTACAATATGAATAACCATTTAGATCAAAAAAAAGATATTACTCAAATCTCTCATCAACTCGTTCTTCTTGTTCACAAAATATTAACACAAAAATATGAGTTATATTGAATGAATTCACGGCTAGTACTCAAGTTTGTCTTTTTCTGGCCATGCTACAAATGAATATAGGTTTATGTTTGACATCTTGTTTTTGTAATCTTGTTGTCTATTAAGAAATTTTTCAATGTGATTTTTTTTTTTGCAATAAAATTTGAAAAAAGAATTATCAACAAACTCCTAACCAGAGAAAATATCTGTGCTCTGTTGTAATCGGAATGTATGAGACTCATACAACGATGGAACAAACTCGTGGCAAGCTAGCGCTTTCGATTCATGGAAAATTAAATTCGATCAGCTGATTGATGAAATTATTTTAAGCTTTCCAATGATTATAACATATGTTAGAATATCATGTGTCAATTATCTCAGTTCCATATGGCATTCACCTTACTATGTTCATAACCTTACTAAATATGATCCTTTTTCATCCTTTGAAACCCTTAGAGGCAAATATCTCAAAATCCGTCCTTAGTGCGCGTCTAGCATGTTTGAAGGATATTTGTGCAAAGTTTCAAGTCTGTAGGATAATTAGTTTGAGCTGTAGTGTGATTTTACATCAAAATTTTCGAAAATGCCCTCTCCTGGACCCCCCTGTGCTCCTGATCGAAATTTTTCTGCATAGATCTAATTTTTTTCGTAGCTGAACAAAAAAGTCCTCATGACTTTGCTGTGCAATGAGCGGTTAAAAAGTACAAAATTTGGGGGGGCCCAGCTCCTCAGGGGGCAAATTTCTGAAAATCCTTTCTTAGTGGATGTTTTCAGGCTACCATAAACAATTGTGCAAAATTTCAAGTTTTAGGCTCAGTAGTTTGGGCTGTGGTGTGATTTCAGTCTGTCGGGGCTTAGCCTTTTATAAGTATAGAGATAGTCGCTATTATAGGGTTTTCCTATTAAGCTTCCTTTACTTTCAACTTGAAAGCACTTTTACATGAAAATCTTATAGTGGCAGGCAAATAATTAAAAGTTTTACCGCCATATAGGGATTTAGCTTTTGAGATGCACTGTGCTGATACCTACGTACTCTTAAGCTATTTTCATTTCTTGTTGCATGATTATGGTGGTGTCTATTCACATCAAATTTCTCAATATTAAAGTGTACATACACCGGTGCAATATACGCACGGGAAGTTTCACACTCCACTTTTTTCTAACCTTTTAAATGTGGAGCGCCTCGGTATTGGCGGTTGTTGCTGCTCCCTACGACATTCTCACAAACTTGAAACGCCATCGAGTTGTGATCTAGCCAGAGGAGGATTATTCTGTGTTTTCTTGCAAGGTGAGTAAATTTTTTGATCTACTTATCAAATGAATTGTGACTTATC
>NW_024094148.1:0-10927 GCF_014356525.2 Nilaparvata lugens
TGTTACAACTTTAGCCGATAGATAGCGCAATCGGTAGTGCAATCAGCCGACCGGTTTTAGCTTTTAGATTTTAGTTATGTTGTTAGGAAACATTGTCACCAATACGTAAGTTATTAAAATGATTTTATTTGCAGTTTCTATAAAAAAAGTAGATGGAGGAAAAATGTTGTGTACATCACGAGCGAAAAATACTTTTTCTCCCTCAGGAAAATGTTGCCCTCGGCTTTGCCTCGGGCTTCAAACTTTTCCCACAGGGAGAAAAAGTCGTACTTTTCACTCTAGATATACAAATAACTATTATCACAACCTGTTTAGGACATTAATACCTTTTCAAGTCATTTAAATGTTGTGATAAAATTATTCAAAATGATACTGAGATTTTATATTTTTGACCGAGCGAAGTGAGGTCTAATATTCAAGTCGACGGTTTTGCATTTCTGTTTATCTTTTATATGTTTACATTTTTGTTTTTATGTTCCTCATTTACAGCGAAACGCAGCAATAGATTTCTATGAAATTTGACAGGTTTTTCCTTTTCGAATCTCGCGTCGACGTATACATGAGTTTTTTGAAATTTCGCATTTTAAGGATAATACAAAAGGAAAAGGAGTCTCCTTTGAACGCCAATATTACCGTAAAATTAGACTTTAGAACTATTCATTATAAATCAGCTGTCTAGTGGACTAAGTACGACCCGTCCAAAAACATCGAACATCTTGAAGATGTATCTTTCGATCAACGTGAGTAGACAGTTGACTATGATACTAGCCGTTCAAAAACATCGAAAATCTTGAAAATGTATATTTCCATCAACGTTGTAGACAGTTGCAGCCGACCTGATAACAGCGCTCACACTCACATTTTGGGACGACACGTCACGGTACGATAGGACAGATAGCTCTATTTTTTAGGATTATTTCTAGACTAGATTCAAATTGATAAATTAAACATAACAACAGATCAATGTAACTTACTGAGCGCGAGGTCAAATGCTCACAGAACTACTAGTATTTATATTCAAATTAGCCCACAAGAAAAAATACAACTTTTATCTTATGTATCTAATGTAATCTAATCTAATCTATTTTGCAGGTAACACGACTAGGCCGAACCGTCGAGATTCTCTTCACAAGTTTCCAAATCTTCTTCGGGTTACACCCGTTGGTAGCACTGTTTCTACGGACTTTTCCTAGACCACCACCAAAATTCCCTCACAACCACTCAAAATTCCCCCAACTTCCCTCAGTGCTGCCATTTTTCTACCCCCAAATCTACCCTCTCAACACAATTTCAGCCCGCCGTCATCATCAATATCGTCAGCTTTTTCTGGTATTTTATGCTGGTGAATTTTTGGAAGCTGAATGCTAAAGTCTGTTTGTCACATCCCAGTGTCTAGTGACTGATATGGAACTGTTATGTTGTTCTTTCAAAATTATGAATCGAAAAAGGGGTGTGATGAATGAAAAAGAGTTGAAAATCTTCTTCAATTCGGTTGTAATCGATCATCAAAGGATTTGTGAGTGAGTATTCCTTTATTCAGACACTCTTTCTTCAATAATTTATTGACCGAACGTAGTGAGGTCTATGTTTCAACTCGATTTGCTTTTGTCTGTCTGTATGTAACACGATTACGGCCAAACGCGTTGATAGAATTCGATGAGATTTGACAGAATATTCCTTTTTCAACTGCGCGTCGATGTATACACAAGGTTTTTGGAAATTCTGCATTTTGAGGATGATATGAAAATGAAAAAATTATGAGATGAATTCCTCCACATTCTGATATCACTATATAAATAATTAATATAATTTATTTATTCTCAACAAGCTCAATACAAGAAAATGTAAAATACATGCATATAAAAACAAATAAACAAGTTTATAATATACATAACTGCATAGTAACGAAATCAAACCAAATTTAATATTACTTATTGAGAAAAATACAATCCAGCACGTAAGATGCAACTTACGGACCGCTGGAGGGAGTCTAACACACTATTTTACTAAAGCAATAGAATGGACTGAAAAAAAGAAAAAAGAGAGATAAAAAAACATTTATGGGCTGTAATCAAAATAGGATATTAGTATTTAATTATTAAAGAGATGATGCTAATTAGAGAAAGCAAAAGAAAATCATTAAAAATAGAGATTCAAATTGTGTGAAAAGATTAATTTATTGATTTATGTTGCAAAAAAAAACGGTAAGAAGAGCAGGAAAATACAAAAAAAAATAAAGAGGAGAAAAAAATAAAAAGAAAAGCATGATAACAGAATGGAAAGAAAATAGACGGATTAAACAATAATATGAACAAAAACTCTAGAGCTTCGGAGTGAGTGACAAAAGCCAATTTTAATTAATCTCTCAATCTTATTTATTTCCACAATTACATGCAGCAATGGCATTCTTGACCTCAAGCGGCAAAGCATTATAAAATCTAGGTGCCAGGAAAATGAACGTTTTACGAAAAAGAGTGCAATTGGGTTTAGGACATCTGACTTGGGAAGCCGCAGTCCGCTGGTCTGTCGAAGTGCGGTAACAGCTGACAGTAATCAATTGTCACACCTCTATTTCCACTTATATTGAAGAACAATGACAAAACCTTGAATACATTAGGAACCTAACAGGCAAAATCTAAGATGACAGAACAGTGGAAATGCATGATCATCAAACTACTGCCCGTTATCAATCTTATAAAAGCTTTTTGAAGTTTAATAATTGGATCCTGGTTAGCGTAATAGGAGCTTCCCCAACATGTGATTCCATATTCATTTTGGAATGTACAAATGAAAAATAAAGTTCCTTCATTACATTAAAATCGCACAAATATTTGATGCGATGGAAAATCATCAAATAGAACCTTAAAGACTTCATTAGAGTTTCAATTTGTTGCCTCCAATTCAGATTTTCATCCAGTGAAAGACCCAAATATTTGATAGTCTTTGCTGGACTGATACTGGGACAGTCACAGCTAGAATAGGAACAAACCGAGAGTGAAAGCGCAGTGGAGCAGGCAAGTCAGCACTTCCAGAGAGACTGAACATCATATAATTAGTTTTGGCTACATTAATTTTAAGTTTGTTACATGTAAACCATAGAGATATTTTGTTCAAGTCAGACTGCATTTTCTGATGTAAATCTTGAAGGTTATTACTTTTATATGAAAGAGCAGTGTCGTCCGCAAAAGCAGTATCCGTCCATTCAATTCACCATTATACAAATCATTTACAAAAATTAAGAAGAGAATAGGGCCAAGACCGACCTTGCGGCACACCACAAGTTAGGGTAATACTTCACTTGCAACGTTCTGACCTTACATACTGTTTCCTACCTTGTAGGAAGGACTTAAACCAATCTAGTGGAATTCCCCTTACCCAGCACACTCTCCAGCTTGCGGAACAGCAGACTATGATTAACTGTATCGAATGCTTTACTAATATCCATGAAGATTCCCTGTTTTTGCCACTACAGCCACTGTTTAATCCTGAATAGACATATTCCAAAAGATGCTGTAAGGCAATTTCTGTACAAAGATTTTCCCTGAAACCGAACTGGCAGGCCGAAAAAAGTTGCAGCTATTGAGAATGAAAGTAATCTAGTTTTTATAATTTTTTCAAATAGTTTTGACATGACTGGTAATAATGAGATGGGTCTGTAGTTTTCTTTACTGAGTTTATTTCCTTTTTTGAAGATGGGAACAACAGTAGCCGACTTCAGTATTTCAGGAAAACCACCAGATACCAACGACAAGTTAACAAATATAAAGAACTGAAGAAATAGAAGAGAAGTTATCTTTAAGGATTCTAGCAGTCACAACATCGTCACCCGAACTTTTACGAGTAGAAAGAGAGTCAACAAATGTGTTTGAGTTCACAAGTGTAACAGGGCTGAAAAAAAAGATTATGGCTAGTTTAATTCTGAAGGACTCTGAAGATTGTGCCTGAATATGGGTGGGTAAAGCAGGAAAAGAATCAGAAAGATTCTTAGGCATTTCATAAAGTATTTATTATATATATCAACTTTAAAGATAGGATAAATCAGACTATAGCGTTATTCATAATCAATCAGCTGACAAGTGGATTATTCATTGCATGCATTACACAGATGTCTGGCCGTGTCTATTTCTATAATGTAGAGTTTAAATATTTTTATGATGCGTGCCCATCAGTATCAATTTCTCACACTTGGAAAACAATTTTAATAGGTAATTGAAAATGAAATAAAAAATGATCAAATGAACTGATAATGCCGAAGAAGTTATAATATTCTTGTTTGAAAAAAATTAATTTCAAAATAGTTGAGCAATATTTTACAGATTGAAAGATTATCACGAAACTAGATAAATCATCATATGGGATGCAAATTCAAAAGTGAACAGAGGTCATTAACTTAAGTGAGTTTTCGATCTTGGAGAAAACAACAGTTTTCAAGAGTAAATTATGATTCAACTGTGAATTATTGTGATTCAATTGATCAACTAAACAGGTGACATTGATTGATTGATTGATTGAGTACTTTTTTTGTAGATTACAATATACTGGCTTATCTATTATATAAATGCGAATGGCACTCCTCATGACTGACTGACTGACTGACTGACTCACTCACTCATTCACTCACTCACTCGCATAACTAAAAATCTACCGGACCAAAACGTTCAAATTTGGTAGGTATGTTCAGTTGGCCCTTTAGAGGCGCACTAAGAAATCTTTTGGCAATATTCTAACTCTAAGGGTTGTTTTTAGGGTTTAAAGTTCGTCTTTTCAGCATGTATATCTTCTTCTCTCCCAATCTCTTATTATAATAATTGAAATTTCCATATCATATGTTACTATAGAACTATAATCTAGATAGAGTACCTCTTCGAAACAGTTGTTAACTGGCAACTATTAATAATTTTTGTCAGGTTGGCATTAAGTTGAGTTGACTTTGTAGGTTGGCACCAAGTTGAAGATTTAAATGCATTTATCGCGGAAAAATTGATTGGGCACTGCTAGTTCAATCCTGGGAATATTATATTTAGCCGTCAGGCTCGCTTCGCTCGCCATATCCGTTTAGCCAGACGTTAGTCTGGACCCCCGACTGGAGTGTCCTAACATATGATAAAAATGCCCAAATGAAAAATGCAGGCGAGCGAAGCGAGCCTGCTGATCTCATTCTTGGACGATCCAGTCGGGGGTCCAGGGGGCGGAGCCCCCTGGCTAGACGGATATGGCGAGCGAAGCGAGCCTGACGGCTAGTACACTTATATAAAATAGCTTACAATACAGCAAGATTATGGATGAATTTACATAAATAGACTAAGAAAATAATTATTGAACTATATGATACGAAAAAAGCAATTTGTAATAACTAAAGATAATATTGTCTACATAAATTGGCGGAGCTTTGGACATATCAATGTCCATTCTTCGGAAACGTATTCAAAATATCCTCCAACTAACTCTCTACCAATCAGGTACTCAGATATACAGACATCAGATACTTGTGGATTGAAAACAGTGGGAGGTCTACTGTTCACAGAACTACTAGTTAATAAAGAGTGTTTACTGAGTACCGCATGGTTTTGGAAAAGCCACAATTTTTCAAATTTGAACAAAACTTTATTTTTTCACACAATTAGTTCTACATACTCGGTATTTTAGAAAATTACAAAAATTCAATTAGCAAAACTAACATCGCGTAGTTGGCGTACTTCCAATTGAATAAATGTTTTCGCCACACTGCACAGAAAGCAGCTGTTTTCCAGTCCCTACGTAGATCTGAAAGACCTTGTTTGCAGACGACGTTAGAGAGGGTTTCTTTTCCGCCCGTCTAGGCCAGAAAGTTCTCTTCCAGCCGCTCATGGAAGTAGTTAATAAGTCATCCGCTAGATCGGCGAGTGTCCACTTTCATCATCTGAAGTCGCCATGATTTCAGTTCCAGTTTCGAATCAAACTAATTCGCTCGCAACCAGTTTTATTCAATTATTTATTTTGATTAGTGCATTCCGAATTTTCAAAATGCTTGAAGATGACTGTGGTATTCAAGTGAAATTTTAAAAAAGAATCTGAAATCCTGACTGCAAATCTTCTACCACTAAAATCAAGAGATAGGTACGATAGCTTAACGAGTATTCTTTATTTATTTTGTCAGCAATACCTGTAGTGTGGCGAAAAATATCGTTCGCACCACAGGCAAAAATGTTTTCTCAGCTTTCAATCTTTTCTAGTCCTCGGCCTACGCCTCGGACTTGAAAACCGATTTCGAGCTGGAAAAATCTCATTTTCAGCTCTAGTGCGAATATACTATTCAGACGTTCCCTGAAGTTGAGCATCGCATCTCGTGACATTGCTCAGGATGGCTTGAATTTCCCTTCGAATAGCTTCCCTCAACTCAATATTAACGAAATAACTTGGAATTTAGAACTAGAGGAACTTAATTTGGAACTTAAAATGAGATCCTCACAGTATAAGGATCCTACACGGACAATTTCGATCAAATGCGATGCAAGATGGCGGCTAAAATGTTGTCAAAACAGGGTTTTCCGTGATTTAATCTAAAACGGCTTCAACGATTTTGATCAAATTTATACATAGTATAGTCATTGGATAAGCTCTATCAACTGCCACAAGTCCAATATCTGTAAAAATTCCAGGAGATCCGCCCCATCTATGCAAAGTTTGATTTTAGATTCCCAATTATCAGGCTTCATATACAATTTGAACAAAACATTTCAAGTGGAAAAGATTGAGCATGAAAATCTTCACAATTAATGTTCTGTAGCATTTTCACCTAAAATTGGAAATTAGCTCTAAAATCGAGAAAATGTGATTATTCAATTGCAAAACTGTCGGCAACTGTTGATTCTATTAAATCATTCACTATGAAGAGATAGCAGACTTCGTGTTCTCCAGCGTCATTGTCCTGTCACCAACTGGCTCAGATATTTGAATAGTAGACTTGAGATGTGCGTGAACACTAGCGTCAGGTGATCAATTTTCATAACGGCAAGGAAGTTGTGTGAGTGCGCCACACCAGATTTTTGTAATTCTCTCATATCTCGTAGTTCCAAGTTTGTACGAGTTCTAATCTAATCTATAAACTAATATTTCTCTACATGTACTGTATAACTATGGACTAAATTTTAGTAAAGTGAAATCATAACCCTATTTTGGACATTTAAAATGTTATCTAAAATTTGGAGAGAAATAGTACAAGGAGTATCCTTAGTTTTTCTCTCCCAATCTGTGTTTCTTTGAGAAATATAATAAAATAAATAAGCTTTTATGGAACATAATCATTTATGTATTACTAGCCGTCAGGCTCGCTTCGCTTGCCATATCCGTCTAGCCAGGGGGCTCCGCCCCTTGGATCCCCGACTGGATCGTCCAGAAATAAAAATCAGTGGGCTCGCCTCGCTCGCCTGCATTTTCATTTGAGCATGCTTCATTCCATCGGAAAGTCAATATTAAATAGCCTTAAAAATTAGAGATAGGAATGACGTTGAGAATATTGATAACTGAAAAAACGCTTATTTAGGGCGTATCTTTGGCGTTATTTCAAATTTCTTCTAACCCAACATATTACACCCTAGCTTAGCTTCTGTACTAAATTTGAACATTTTCTGTATTTGTTAACGATAAATCTGAGAAAAAGCGAAAAACGCTGGAAAAACGCTCATTTTAAGCGTATCTTTCAACTAGCTTTTGTTATTGCAAATTCTTCTAACACAACATTATTATACCCAGCTGAGCTTCTGATAAAAAAAAAACTAATTTGAACATTTTCTGTTCATTTGTTCTCGATAAAGCTGAGAAAACGCTGGAAAAATTAGATCAGCGGGCTCGCTTCGCTCGCCTGCATTCTTCATTTGAGCATGCTTCCTTCCATCAGAAAGTCAAAGTACTGAGAAAACGCAGAAAAAGCTCAGCAAAACGTTGGAAAAACGCTGAGTGTCGGCGTATCTTTGATGAAATATTGAAGTCACCTCATCACAAAATTTTCAGACCCTAGCTAAACATCTGTACCAAATTTTTATATTTTCTGTTGATTTGTTCTCGATAAAGCTAAGAAAGCGCAATAATCACTGGAAAAAACGCAGATTTTGGGCGTATCTTTGACGTTATTGCAAATTCCTTCTAACACAACATTATTAGACCCTAGCTTAGCTTCTGTACTAAATTTGCACAATTTCTGTTCATTTGTTCTCGATAAATCTGAGAAAAAGCGAAAAAACGCTGGAAAAACGCTCATTTTAAGCGTATCTTTTAACTAACTTTTGTTATTGCAAATTCCTTCTAACAAACATTATTACACAAACCCTAGCTGAGCTTCTGTACTAATTTGAACATTTTCTGTTATTTGTTCTCGATAAAGCTGAGAAAACGCTAAAAAAAAAACGCTGGAAAAACGCAGATTTTGGCGTATCTGAAATTTTTCCAAATCCGTTCTTAGTGCGCCTCTAAAGGGCCAACTGAACATACCTACAAATTTGAGCGTTCTTGGTCCGGTAGATTTTTAGTTCTGCGAGTGAGTGAGTCAGTCAGTCAGTCAGTGGTGAGTGCCATTGCTTTTATATATAATATGGATTTCATGAAAATTTGTATTATTTCAAGTGATCTTGAATATTAATTTCTCTCTTTTCTGAAAACTTTGCTGATAATCATTGCATGATTTTTTTAGGAACATGAGAATGCTTGACAAGGTTTCAAGGAGGATCGTTATTGGTTTGATGAATATCTATGGACTCCAACTATGTGCTACCTAGTGTTTGTTACGATGGTAAGTTTATTTAACTTTTTATTCATTGACCGAGCGAAGTGAGGTCTAAGATTCAAGTCGACGGCTTGGAATTTCTCTCAATGTTCAAATGTTTAAATGTTTTTATGTTGCGCATTTACGGCGAAACGCGGTAATAGATTTTCATGAAATTCGACAGGTGTTTCCTTCTTTAATTGCGCGTCGACGTATATACAAGGTTTTCAGAAATTTTGCATTTCAAGGATAATATAAAAGGAAAAAGGAGCCTCCTTCATACGCCAATATTACAGTAAAAATCAGACTATAGAATCATTCATCATAAATCAGCTGACAAGTGATTACACAGATGTGTGGAGAAGCCAGTCTATTGCTGTATTTCCATAAGGTCTATAGTTTCAATCAGGAACTTGGCATGAGAATACTGCGTGAGGTCTACTGTTCACAGAACTACTAGTATAAAAGGAAAAAGGAGCCTCCTTCATACCCTATATTAGAGTAAAATCAGACTATAGAATTATTCATTACATCAGCTGACAAGTGATTACACAGATGTGTGGAGAGCCAGTCTATTGCTGTATCTCCATAAGTCTATAGTTTCAATCAGGAACTTGTGGATGAGAATACTGCGTGAGGTCTACTGTTCACAGAAACTACTATTATGAAAGGAAAAAGGAGCCTCCTTCATACGCCAATATTAGAGTAAAATCAGACTATAGAATTTATTCATCATAAATCAGCTGACAAGTGATTACACAGATGTGTGGAGAAGCCAGTCTATTGCTGTATTTCCATAAGGTCTATAGTTTCAATCAGGTACTTGTGGATGAGAATACTGCGTGAGGTCTACTGTTCACAGAACTACTAGTTTATTTATTCGGGAGAGGAAAAAATTAATCTTAGAATGATTGGAAATGAAATAACAGGTGTATATAGTGAGGTCCACGTTATAATGGCAGTGTGTGATTAGCAATGTTATTGCTATCCTTGTCTATCATTCAACAAAGCTGATAGCGCTATCTCTTTCTCGCTTTGCTCTGTTGCCAGATCGTTTTTCAACAATGTAGAATCGATAATTAATTCACAAAATATTTAATCTTAATTATGAAATTATTTAAATTCAATGAAAAAGACTAAGAAATTGTCAAAAAACACAGATTTATTGATACTTAGAAACTAGAGCGAGATAGAGATAAACTGACAATGGATTATCAGAAAATCATTATCAGAGATTGACAATGTTGTAATAAACGAAACCGGTCTTTCTAAGTATCAATAAATCTGTGGTTTTTTGACAATTTCTTAGTATTTTTCATTCAATATGGATAATTACCACAATATAAACTCTCAACTACAAAAAAGAATTATTTAAAAATATAATTTCTTGCTTAATAAAATAGAATTGATTCTTTTAAACGAGAATGAACCGTTAATATTACATCAATAAACCTGTATCAGCTACCGTCTATAGAAGGCATTGACAAGACAGAGGATCGGCAACGTTGTTCTCCTATCTTTCTCCACTCCCATTATAACGTGAACCTCACTATAGGAGAATAAAGAGTTATTTAGTTTTCTGGGGTAATGAGTCGATTTTTCTAATAAATCTTTTCAATTATTTATATAATTATCCTATTAGGATATTGCTCTATTCAGGCATCTTTATCTTTCTCTATATAGGGCCGGTTTCCGAGCTCTGGATTTTCCTCTTCTTCTTCTTCTTCTTCTTCGTCATCCTTTCCTTCTTCTCCCTCTCCTTTTGGTAGAGAGTTAGTGGGGAGGATATTTTGAATATGTTTCCGAAGAATGGACATTGATATGTCCAAAGCTCCGTCATTTATGTAGATGCATTACAATATAACTATCTATAGTTATTATATTACAATTGCTTTTCATATCATATACAGTTCAATAATTATTTTCTTAGTCTATATTATGTAAATTCATCTATAATGTTGCTGTATTGTCAGCTATTGTATATAATGTATAAGCCAGTATATATTGTAATCTACATAAATAAAGTACTCAATCAATCAATCAATCTTCTTCTTTCAATATTAAAGAAGAATAGTATACCTAGGGCCGGTCCAGAGCTCGGAATTCAGCTAAGTTCCAGACTTAAAACAGCTGGAGTCAGAAAAATTGGCTTTCCGAAACGGGGCGTAGTCGCAGTTTTTATGATAATTC
>NW_024094149.1:0-10302 GCF_014356525.2 Nilaparvata lugens
TGGAGTTGCCTCAAGAATTTTTCTTCTGTTCCCCCTCTAAAATCCATGTTATTGTGAATTCAATTAATAAAAAGTATCACAAAAAACATCCAAGGTGTGAAGCTGGTGTGAACAAGGTCCTATACAAGACGGAATATAGAACAATGCGGCGTTCTATTGACAATGAATAAAATTAATACTCTTTTGAATGTTCCCAGGAACTGGGTATGCAACCTGCAAAGCATCTTTTGAGCTGGTAGTATGATGATCCTTCTTTTGAACATCTAGAGCTATTTATAATGAATACAATGGCACAATCATTTTTTGCTTCCACTACGTGAGATTTATATATGCTAGTGAACGATTCTTTACAATGATGTTCTCAAGATGATTGTTGTGCAATTTGGATTTGATTCTACATAATTCTCTCTTTGTCTTTCTAAGTGGTCCTTACATGGTCTTTGTTAACGAGTAAGAGACCACTCACTTTTTCTTTTAAATCGGGTACAATTATCTGAATTTAATAATCATTGGAAACGAAAAAATAACAAAGTTATGTTTTTTCTGATTGGTTTCTACGGTTTTGCAGATTTGACTCCTAGTGAGATCGGACTCCTCGATTAAAAATCCGATAAATCTATCAGATATAGATATCATTTGATATGTTTATTAAATCATCCTCAGGGATATATAGCATAATCATGTGAATGAATACCAGATATGAATCAACACTATTTTATGAAGCTGGGTTCATAAAAACTGTATTGTGGGGTTTATTATATAAAAATCTGGTGTAGCGCACTCCACACAACTTTCCTTGCCGTTATGAAAATTGACGCTAGTAAACACGCACATCTCAAGTCTACTATTCAAAGATTTGAGCCAGCTGGTGACAGGACAATAACGCTAGAGACACACTAGGTCTGCTATATCTTCATAGTGAATGATTTAATGGAATCAACAGTTGCCACAGTTTGCATTATTGATAATCACCTTTTCTCGAATTTCGAGCTTATTTTAATTTTAGATGAAAATGGTACTGAACATTAATTGTAGAGATTCTCATGCTCAATCTATTCCGAATTTTTTTGTTTAAATTGTATCTGAAGCCTTATAATTGAGAATCTAAAATCAAACTTTGCATAGATGGGTCGGAGCTCCTGGAATTTTTACAGATATGGGACTTGTGGCAGATAGAGCTTATCGATGACCATTTCAGGTATAACTTTAATCAAAATCGTTGGAGCCGTTATCGAGAAAATCGCGAATAACCCTGTTTTTTGACAACATTTTAGCCGCCATCTTGCATTTGATCGAATTGTTCGTGTCGGATCCTTATATTGTGAGGACCTCACGTTCAAATTTCAAGTCATTCCGTTAATTGGGAGATGAGATATCGTGTACACACACAACACACACACACACACACACACACACCACACACACACACACACCACACACACACACACACACAACACACACACACACACACACACACACACACACACACAACACACACACACACACACACAACACACACACACACACACACACACACACACACACACACACACACACACACACACACACACACACACAACACCACACGCATACAGTCAATACACACACGCATACAGTCAAATAACCAAAAACCACTTTTTTGGACTCAGGGGACCTTGAAACGTATAGGAATTTATGATTGTGATACCTTAATTTTTTCGGAAAGCAATACTTTCCTTACCTATGGTAATAGGGCAAGGAAAGTAAAAACTTAGAACTGGATTCAAAAAACTGAATGATGATTTTGAAAGTATTTTCAGTCACGTGAGTTGAGGACTGATTCTTCAAATATGAAGATTAGGATTATTTTTCAAGATATTTTATACATTGGTACTGTTTTCCATGACGATACACTATGTTAATAACATTGTTGTAATCTACAACTGTATCCCTACCCTAGAAACACAGTGCCTAGACTACAACAAAGTAATATCATAGAGAAACAATAGCGTAAGTGGATATCCCATGGTATAGGGCGTCTATATCGCAAATTTCACTGTTATCTCAAGCCGATTACTGACGACTACTGTCTATTATTACTGTTTTGTTGGGGTGAGAGTGTATGAACGGCACAATATGAGAGACTACCAGTGTCACACAGCTTCACGGGAAAGAATCACATAAACTATCGGCTTGAGATAACAGTAAAAGTTGCGACATAAACGCCCTATACCATGGGATATCACTTACGCTATTGTTTCTCTATGGTAATATCAACAAATCACCAACTTACATCTCTATTATTTAGAACTAATGTCTATCAAACGCTCTCACAAAAATCACCACCAAGGTTTCTCAAAAAACAATAACTTTCACAGTGAGTCTTGTAGCGAAGAAACTCTATAGAGTAGCAGAGAGAGAAAGAGAGAGGGAGAGAGATATCCGGAGAGCAGAGAGAACAGGAAGAGCGGAGAAAAGTGTGAGTGAGAGAGAGGGGGAGAGTGAGAGGATAGGAGAGGGAAGGATAGAGGGTGTGAGAGAGAGAGGAGGGAACTGAGAGTGTGGAGAGAGCAGAAAGAATGAGAGAGAGTTAGTGAGGTAAAGAAAGAGAAAGAGTGAGAGAGAGAGAGAGTGTGAGAGTTCAGCATCATCCCCACAACTAGAAACCCCAAGTTTATACACAATAATATTGGCCCCATACACGAACAAAAAACACCACCCAAACAAATATATTCTGCCTTTTTGTTTGAAGCGTGTGACTCTCGCATTTGTCTCACGTTAATATACAGATGCGTTATTATGTTACTCTTTATACGTTATATGTATAGAATATGTACAGTATTCATGCCTTATATGTATATATTTATAAACTATATGTCTTATAATATATAAAGCATTCCTACGTATATGTATAGTTATATATAAACTATATACAGAAGGCTCGCTTTGTCGATAAATCCGTGGCAGCGAATGGGATGGGAATCAAAAGAGGGAGAAGGATGGAAGAGAAGGGCGAAAAAGATGGTGGGGGGAATGGAGGGGAGAAACAAATTGGAAAAGAGGGTGACCAACCCCTATTCGCCCCTTCATAATATTCGTTTGGAGAATGTCTGTATCGAGAAGTAAGGGAAGGTTGGAGTGCTCAGAGAAATGCCTATAACGAAGTGGAAGACCAAAAGAGATACGAAAAGGGAAAGAAATAGGTGCCTATAACGAAGTGGAAGACCAAAAGAGATACGAAAAGGGAAAGAAATAGGTGCCTATACGAAGTGGAGAGTCCAAAGTGAGGAAAAGAGATAGGATGAGAATGAGTAAAATAATGAGGGATATAGGATATGAATGAATGTATGATAGTGAGGAAAAGGAGTAATTAGTAGGAAGACAAATTAGAATTCCTCTACAAATTTTTGATAATTCGTAGTATTTTCACTCAAAATGATAGTAGAATTACTACAAAGAAATAAATTATAAGAGGATAGTAGAAAAGTAGGATTGTGGAGTAGAAGAAACGCGAGAGATTGATTGATGATGATGATTGATTGAGACTTCATTTATGTAGATTACAATATATACTGGCTTATTACACTTATATACAATAGCTTACAATACAGCAAAATTATAGATGAATTACATGATATAGACTAAGAAAATAATTATTGAACTGTATATGATATGAAAAAGCAATTTGTAATATAATAACTGTAGATAATTATATTGTTATGCATCTACATAAATTGGCGGAGATTGGATATATCAATGTCCATTCTTCGGAAAGAATATTAAAATTTTCCTCACTAACTCTCTACCAAAGAGAGAGGGAGAAAGAGTGCAGGAAGAATGTGTGATAGTAGAGATAGTGTCATGAGAAAGTGTGAGAAAGCCTAGAGAAACGAACTATAGTTCATCTATTTTAGTTTATCACTGGTGAAAAACATAAAGCAAGAAATTAAACATTGTGACTGATTTTGAGCTGGAAATTTGTTTCTGAAAGCACTGAAGAGGATTTGTGGAAATAAACGGCTTTTTATAAACATCAATTTTGAATATATATATATATCGAGAATGGGATGAGTTCCGGCTTGGATTTACTATCTTGATCTTTATTGTGGACAAAATGGATGTTGTTCTGACAGTTCATCTATGAAACGACATTGTGATCTATTAGACTTACAAACAGAATAAACTGCCAGCAATATTTGTACAAGTGCAGACAAATTATTTTATCACAAACACAATTATTATTTCATCACATACACGTGCGCTACGCTACTCTATACTTTTGTATAGTTTCAATATTTTGTCAGTTGTTACAGTTTAAAAAATTCTTCATTTTTAGAGAACATTTACTTCCAAATCTATTCATCTCATCCAATTATCTCTGTTACCTCGTGAGAGGAGATAGAATGTGAATAGTCTAGCTCTAAATCAATGTAACCACTGTCATCTTGATCATTCACAAATCCAAAATATGATTCATATTTGCATTCGCATAACTTGCAAAGACTAAATTAATTAACTTTATTATGCAAAGCAACAAAGAACCAGGTTCAAGAACAATGAAAAAGACATATTATTCAATCCAAGATTAGAATGATAGAGTTTGAGTTTTTGTGCTTTATAGTGTTTATTTCAACGTTCATAATTCCAGAAAAAACTCTTGGAAACAGCTTCTATAGCAATAATTTTTATCACTGGGAAATACTACAGAAATAACTTTTCATAGTAATTTAGTAGTCTCTCTCTCACTCATCATTATCCATTCATCATCATCAATCCATAATAAATAAATCCTTGGTTTAAATAATGAAATTAACGTTTGTGGTAGAGAGTTAGTGGGGAGATATTTTAATATTCTTTCGAGAATGGACATTGATATGTCCAAAGTTCCGCCAATTTATGTAGATGCATAACAATTTAATTATTATCTATAGTTATTATATTACAAAGTGCTTTTTCATATCATATACAGTTCATAATTATTTTCTTAATCTATATAATGTAAATAAATCATCTATAATTTGCTGTATTGTAAGCTATGGTAATAAGTGTATAAGCCAGTATATATTGTAATCTACATAAATAAAGTACTCAATCAATCAATCAATCAATCATATCATCTGTCTTATCACCCACGCACAAGCCAAGAGCGCATGTGGGCTCATCCACAGCCAAAAAGTATATATTCTTGTACTATGAGTGGAAATTGTATAGTGTTTCACACAGTATAATCTTTTAGTTGTTATTTCAGAGTACGGTATTCCTAGACATATTAGAGAATGTGCTCGATTTCAATACATTGCAGAATGATTTATTACATGAAAAATCCATAGATTATCAAACACACACATGAATAAAATGAGACACTTAAAAGAGGAAATCTCTCGAGCATTCACCACGGCTGCCATTTTATAAGCTTGATAATCATGTGGGACCATATATTTGTAAGCCATAAATACATAGACGTCAGACAACAAAGAGCGGCTATAGAAGAAGAATAATCGCACACATAAGTCAGGCCTGTAAGCGGATAATCATCATAAATAAAATTCGAAACGACGCGCAGTATGTTTGGCGGGCGCGGAAACAGATTTGGCGGGAAATTGGAAATTGGCGGGAACATTTTGGCGGGAGTTAGTGTAACGGAAAAAAATTTAGAACTCGTTTGGAGGGAATTCAGCGAGGGAACGATTCTAGGAGGGAATTCAGTGTGGAGGAGCAAAGATGGGTATTTTTTGAGGGAAATTTGACGCAGAACAATATTTTCGGCGGGAGATTAGACGTGGGAACAATTTTGGCGGGAATCAGGCTCGGGAAATGGGAGCGTTTATCATTTTTCGCCACACTGCACAGAAAGCAGCTGTTTTCCAGTCCCTACGTAGATCTGAAAGACCTTGTTTGCAGACGACGTCAGAAAGGGTTTCTTTTCCGGTCTAGGCCAGAAAGTTGTCTCTTTCCAGCCGCTTATGGCTGGAAACAACGCGCTAATTATTATTAATAAGTCATCCGCTAGATCGGGCGAGTGTCCACTTTCATAATAAGCTGAAGTCGCCATGATTTTAGTTCCAGTTCGAATCAAACTAATTCGCTTCGCAACCAGTTTATTCAATTATTTATTGTGATTAGTGCATTCCGAATTTTCAAAAATGCTTGAAGATGACTGTGGTATTCAAGTGAAATTTTAAAAGAATCTGAAATCTGAATGCAAATCTTCTACCACTAAAACAAGAGATAGGTACGATAGCTTAACGAGTATTCTTTATTTTGTATTCTTTATTTATTTTGTCAGCAATACCTGTAGTGTGGCGAAAAAAATACGTTCGCACCACGGGCAAAAATGTTTTTCCAGCTCTCAATCTTTTCTCAATCTTTTCTCATCTTTTTTGAAAACGATTTCGAGCTGGAAAAATCTCATTTCTGCTCTAGGTGCGAAAATACTATTTGGCAATAACTTATCGGAAGTGGGGTTGGTGACGTAAATTATCCCTGAAGAATGTGCTTTGATTGACACTCACATTTTTGTGATAAGGTGGAGGAGGAGGATGAGGAGGGTTAAAAGGGGAGGAGGGGGGGGGGAGGAGGAGGAGGAGGAGGAGGGGTGGAGGGGGGAGGAGGAGGAGGAGGAGGAGGAGGAGGAGAAGGAGAAGGAAAAGGAGGAGGATGTGGAGGTGGAGGTGGGTGAAGGAGGAGGATGACAAGAATAAGGTGAAGGACAAGGAGGAGGAGGAGTAGGAGGAGGAAAGGGAGGAGAAGAGAAGAAGAAAGATTAGATTAGAGTAGATTGGAGTTCTCCATTTATGTATGGTTACAATTTATACACTAATAACACATTAAATGACGATATTGCTAATATTATTCAACAAATTTGTATGAAAAATTTATCAATGAGAATAAAGATTAAATGCAATTACAATACGACAAATAATATTGTGATAAATCGGCGATGTTACAACAAATAATTATCGATTCTCTGAAAATGATATAAAATAAGATCCATCCCATCACATTCGACCAGGTGAGAAAGAGGAAGAGGAGAAGAATCAGAATGAGGAGGAGGAGGAAAACAATGAGGAGGAGTGGGAGGAGAAGGAGAGGAAGTCTGAGGAGAAGGTAAAGGAGGAGGATGAGGATGAAAAGGATGAGGAGGAGGAGGAGGAGTAGAATGAGGCGGATGAGGAAGAAGAGGAGGAAAACAATGAGGAGGAGAAGGAGTGGAAGTCAGAGGAGAAGGTGAAGGAGGAGGATAAGGATAGTGAGAGGAGGAGGTGGACGAGGATGATGATGATGATGAAGAGGAATATAAAAAAGGACGATGATGGAGAGAAGAGTATTATGGCGGGAAATCAAGACGAGTTCAGAAAAGCCTACAGCTCAATAGAGCTAATACGGACCGTTTGAAATATTGCTTTGTCGATACGTACAATCGTCTCTCTCTTTCTCTCTCTCATTGGCGTTCTCGAATCTACAGGTTGGACGCTTTTTAGCAGTCTTGGGGTGGCAAGGAGTGGGGTGGGGCCACGATCATTTTTCAATTTGTTAATTTATCAATCTCATGTAACCACAATGACCTAGCGGCAATCAATCAAGACACAACTGTTGATTATATTTATTTTTTGTAGGAATATTGATTGTTAAGTATCGCCGTCCTGGGCTTCAGAACTTGATACTCTGTGCTAGATTTATGGTTTCCACAAAGATCTGGAAAGTTAATACTTTATATTTTAGCAACGACATTATTTATCTAGACGAGCGTTAGCGAGTTCCCACTTTGACTCACTGAAGACCAAGTCGTTGTCCGTCTGTTTGTATGTCCTACAATAACTTAATAAAGAATGATCAATCATCTACCAATTTTACTTCAACTCGTTAATCTTCGGACCTTTTTACAGGTCAAGTTCATTGGACAACAAAATTGAGTCATTCCTTCGTCCTTTTTCAGGATATAAAAATAACATTGAAAGTGCATAAGAAAACAATTTGTTGATATTTATGATTTAGTCAGCTGGAGAATTCATTTCATGCAGTTTCTACATTTTTCCCATTCATTCATCATAACATCAGCTGAGGCTATTTGGAAACTACCACACAGGCAGACCTTCATGCACTAACACATGATTTCAGCTGGTTGATATACAACATGATTTACAACTTTTACATCAACAAACTCACGGGTTGAGATGTGCGGTTTTTGCCATTCATTTTCTCTTGAAACTCATAAATTTGGATCATAGGAGAGAGACAAAGATGTTTAAGCGACAAAGTAATTTTTTAAGAGTGATTCCATTTTAAATAGGGGGACCCCAATGAAACCTACTGTCAATATTAGTCTATCTTGTAGAAGAAATATGATTAAGCTGTTTCCATAACTTTCACCATCTCTGTATAGTTGAAAGGTACGGGTTTTGAAAATTACAATGCAACAGCTCTTGAGCGAGTTGTCTAACTCGGGGATCACTAGTCTAATAACGTATTCATCAATGGAATGAGCATCCAAAAATATTTTTCTGTATTAAATATAAGAAAGCTTTTGTTTAAAAGGGTACTATGATATTATTTTCTAACTGATATTATATTTAAATTGGTAGATGGATAAATTCGTTGAAGATATCATTCAAAAATAGAAAAAATTAATTCAAAAAGTACATTTATTTTCAGTAGATGTTGATCGACACTCATACATCAATGACAATGACGTCTGTTGATTCATGAATATCAATCAATCTAATAAACCAATAAAAAACGTAACTTTTATTGTATTTGAATTTTGAAATGCGCAGTTTACTGACACTGTGTCGAGGTATAAATAGCACTGAAAACTACGAGATTATTCAGTAGAAAAATGGTCTTCAACATGGATTTTCTTCCTTGCAAAAAAGCGGTGAGTTGAAATATTCTTCACTATAGTCAAATAATCCTATAATATTAAGCGAGCAATTTCTGTTTATGTTTGAATGTTTATATGTGTATATGTTTATATATGTCTGTATGTCACCGGATCTGAAAAAGACTCAAACGGTTCTAACGAAATTTGGAACAAAGTAGGTTTATGGTAAAAGAATTCTATCACACTAGGTCTCATCCCTGGGATAACTGGCTGAAGGACTTTGAAAAGATAATTCATCCTTGGAAAAACAGCTGAAAATATCGTCGTCGGAAGTGAATCAGCGAGTGCGTGTATGGGAGTGAGACAAAATGATGCCTCAGCTGTTGAACTATTGCATTCAATATAAGCTGCTCTCACGAGAAATATTATACGGCAAGAAATTAATCGACATGATCAACAAGAAAGATAATAACCTCTCTCCATGCTCCTGTTCTCCAGAGCGAAGCTCGGTCCCCCGATATTGTTTTCTTATTCGTCTAGATTTTCCCATTTTCTGAATCAATTTTTGTGGTTAAGTGGTAGAGTGGACATTATTGTCCAAACTTCGCCACGTCAACATAAATAAAAAAGTCATTCTATTCTATTCTATTCGATTGAAAGATTTTCAGCAATCAACAAGCAAACACCTACAAATTTGAAAAACAAGATATGGTAAAATATTCATCAAAGTGTTGGTATGCTGATTGAGCGTGTTCAAAAATGTGATATCGTTGCAGTATTCTATATATTTTTTATTGTTTCTCTCATATGATTGACATGTACAACAGCTTCATGGATGACTTAGCTCATTTGGTAGACATGCTCAGCTGGGATTTAGGATGTTGTATTCGCAAAAATTTTGAATTGACACCAAACATCCGCCCAAAATCTGCGGTTATAAATTAGCTGGATAGAGCCTAAAAGACCGTATTTGACTATTTGATGAGAGGAAGCAAACTAAAATGAAGTTGTGAATGAGCAATTGTGAATGATACAGCCGGGGATCCAGGGGGCAGAGCCCCCTGACTAGACGAATAAAGCAAGCGAAGCGAGCCTGCCGGCTAGTCAAGGATAAATTGATAGTAACTGATCAAATGATTTTGAATTTGTACCAACTGGTTTTTTGAGGAAGATAAAAACTGTGCGTGAAAACACACTCAATTTGTTCGATTATCCTATGATTACACAGACCACTGTGCTCCGCAAAGGTCTAATTATAAACTTGACCTACTGAAATCTTGGATTATTTTAAATAGTGCTCTAACCGTTCTCAGTAAATTGAGAATCGATAAGCAAGTTGATCAGTCCAGTGGTTCAGACGTGATGAGGCGTCATTCGTGAATTTCCTATCCCGTTCGTGTATAGGCCAATTCTTCCCACTATCAAATTGTAGTTTGGCTTGAAAATAATAATGTATTCTTTCTCAATAGTATATGATATGATATTTACTCTTATGTAGTTTT
>NW_024094150.1:0-5000 GCF_014356525.2 Nilaparvata lugens
ACAGGTGTGGGAAAAAAAGTCTGACAGGGGTAGATAAATGAATCTACTCAAAATTAATCACCATAAGGTTCAATGACGGTGATTAATAATGCTTACCGCTGCTTCTATGAAGTTCTTGAAGAATACCAGTGAGGAAATTAAAAGAATATTTGATGACTGATTAACAGTAACCATGTACCACTAGAGAATGATAAGGACCAACTATAGTTGTTTCTAGTTGATTCTTAAAACGCTCGTCATGAACACAGGTATTCACCAATTTATCCTTCCAAATTCCTTAGAACTTACAACGCCAGTTCTGGAAGCTCTCTGGATCCTTATATGATATAACTGAACCTTTTAATATAATTTTCTATATCTTGTTCTGACAGATAAGTGATTATCATCAAAGGATGATAAATACTGAGTGCTCTTAATAATCAATATTACTTGATTCATAATTTTATGTGCTGCTGAATATTATTGGTATTGAAACAGCTCAAACTGTATATCACGAGATGAACTAGGATAAAAAATTTCTATGATTTGTATGCTGACATAAAACACAAATATATTCCCATAAAAAAGTGTATATAAATATTCAATCTATAATTTTTCTTAAATAAATTCTTTTCTAAAATCTGAACAATTATCACAGGATTTAATAGCTTTCACAATAGTGAGTTTCAAATTTTATAATATATTAGTAATACTGATGCTTGACTTCCAGTCAATACAAAATTCTGCAAATAAAAACCTGTTTGTTCTATAAGTTTGATATGATATACTCTGTTCAATTAACAAAATTAATAATTAACCAATTATTATTCAAACATGAGATCTCAGGGATTTATATGAGTTCGGGCCATGCATGGAAGTAAGCTTCATACATATATCAAATAAATTTATAAAATGTTCTTATGAACTATGTGATATCACTTAACGTGTGGTGACTTTTTATTTAATTTAAGTCAATTTGAATAGCGCTTTTAATTGATTTCCCCACTATACGTAGAAAACCTGAAACGAGCTCATTTGACTTATCACTCACATAAATGAAGTTCTTGACGGTCTCGTGGATTGAATTAATTATTTCCAATAATTAATTAGGCAGGCTTCTTTCGTCTCTGCTGGGCTAGCGCGTGGTCCAGATTCTTATAGATTTCTTTCTGAATTAAGATTTACTTTGGGAATGATTATAAATTACGAACTCTTCAACAACACTGAGTTCACAGATAATTTAACATTCAATACAAATATTTCACATTTAAAAAAAGGTTTGGCTTGGTAATTTTAAAATTTTAAAAAGGAAGAAAGAACCCTAAACTCCATGTGCATCCTCTCAGGTCAAGATCTTAAGCCAGAAGAAAGAGGTTTTCAGAAAAATTTGTCTCTTCCTAGAACAATTTTGTAAGCTTCTTTCTGATTGGTCTTCAATTTAATAAACTCAATACAATTGGTCGCCTCGGAATCAGGGCTTCCTCAACTTTATAATAGAAAAAATTTAAATAAAGGTTTTTATACAAATACATGTAGTGTTTATCTTAAATTAATTTCATAAATAAATCGTAACATACGATTTTAATAGATAATACATTTAGTTTTTTATATGAGTTTTGTATACTCTTGGTTTTTCGTGCTTTTTAGATTATAATAAATATTTATACAATAAAAAATAGTTGTCTGTATTTCTACACATCAACCTCCTTTAGTATATATAATATATCCTTTGTGAGTAAATTTTATATAATTCAACCTGTTATACTGGTTGATCGAATGATCAGCTGATTCGCTCAGTATTGATTCCAATAATTATCGATTTATTCAAGATCGACTGATTCTTTTCAAAAATGTAAACAAATAATTCTAACCTCAATGTTCATGCAAACTTTTATTTTTTATAATCCGCCAATAATAAGTAAGCCGCTTTATAATTTTTCAATCTTGCTAATGGATTCTCATAGTTTTTGAATCACAATTATACATGTTTTCTTATCGTTTTTGATAATAATATTACTCCTAATCGCTAATAATATTCGATTTAAGTTGATTGATCCTTTGACTAGGTCTAACCTTCTTTCCATTTTATGATTCTATTAAAATTCATTGGTTCATTTTAAAATATTTTATGGTACTAAAGTACCACGTGACAACATACAAACATATTTTGTTTTTTCTATTTTGAAGATGTTCTCCTCTAAGAGAAGACACATGCCAAACATATTAAAAAAAGAAATGGGTTCAAACGAGCTAAAATCACACACTCTCCCTACTAACTTCATCCAAAGAGGCTAGCATAAATGCAATTTTCTATGGAGCAGATTTGTGCAGCATACCCAAATCAATGCAATCTCAGATTTTAGAATATGGTGAAAAGTGAATTACAACGTACAACTAGCAGCAATGGCCTTCTTTCTAAATTGTATGCTATATGCAAAAGACTCAATATTGAAGACCTCATGAACATGATTGCAGCTGAACACTTGATGTGTGGAGATGTTACAGCATTGTATTTGCAAAATCTTGACTTCCAAGAAGAAGAAGAAGATGTCGATTACATATCGTTTGATAAACAACAGCGTATAGATTTAACAAAAGATTTTCATTTACCTTCATGTTTAGACCATCAGTGTTTGTGCCACCCATAAATACAATAGTAACGTACAAATGTCGTTGTCAGGAATTCTTTGACATTACATTGCATATGTTTAAATTTCAAAATAAGAGGAGATATATCGATCCATTAATTTTGAGAGAAATTAACCGGAGAAATATTGTTCATTTGACAGAAAACCCAAAGAGTATACTTTTGATTATATTATGAGAAACCTAATGTATTTCACAATAGGTAGTGGACACTAATAATGATAACAAGATAAGAAAAATTGAGTATGAATGTTCACACACACACAACACACACCACACACACACACACACACACACACACACACACACACAACACCACACACACACACACACACACCCACACACCCACACACACACACACACACCACACACACACACACACACACACCACACACCACACACACACCACACCACACCACACACACACACACACACACACACACAACACACCACACACACACACCCACACACACCACACACACACACACACACACACACACACACACACCCCACCACACACACACACACAACAACACACACACACAACACACACACACACACACACACACACACACACACACACACACACACACACCACACACAACACACACACACACACACACACACACACACACACACACACACACACACACACACAACACACACACAACACACACACACACACACACACACACACACACCACACACACACACACACACACACACACACAACACACACACACACACACACACACACACACACACACACACACACACACACACACACACACACACCACACACACACACACACACAAACATGAAAAATACCAGAGTAAATATTATCATAGCATTTTTTTCTAGTGTAAAAAAATAATAATGACACCAAATGAACGATGGACCTGTGTCGAATTACGAAAAGATATATAAGTTTGTGTAATTTATTCAGAAATATGAAAATAACCTATTCATCTCATAGTTTAGCATTGAATAATGCTAAAAGGATTGCTAATAATGGTTGGTATCTCTCATTCAGATTGTTGCACATACCTCCATGTTCTTTTGAACATATTCTAGCCATGGATGGTGAGATCTGGTATTGCAATTGTATAAAATTAACTTTTCGATTATACCACTTGGACTATATATCACTCATAAATACACACTAATTCACCGTCGTTTGTGAATTATAGATGGTGGTCTGGTCTTTTCCTTTGTCACAAATGAGCATACCCACATCTGTACAAATTTTAGGTGACTGCTATCAAAATTTACTCGCAGACATAGGAAAAATCTATTGTTTAAAGGAAGATCAAGTTCAAGATCAAACATCATCATTGTGTAATAAACTATTTTGTACTGAATAAATACCATGACTTTCAGATGTCAGCTGAAGAATTAGTCAAAGCGATTTCAGCAGAAACAGCTTCTTATAAATTTACGAGCTTACAAGAGCTGATACCAGATCAAAACTATCCTATGATAAGTGCTGCACATTTGAAAACCCAACATGGTGATAGAATTTTAGTGAAACTTGAAGTTGATGGCCTCAACAAGTCGTATGTTTTACCTGAATGCTACTTCAACGAGAAAATGTCCAAATTTGACAAAAAAAAGAATAAAATCAACATGACTGGTTATTTGATGTCTGTTCAATCATATGGTAGAACATTTAATATTAAAATATACCAAATCGTGTGTACATCATCACAATAGAAAACAACAGGTAATAATCTTTTATTTTATTGTTACTTTACACACTCACACACACACTTATGTAAATATTGTTGCTGTATTATGTTTTTCTATTTTTCCACCATAAGTAATTGTAGTAGTAACTACAAAATATGGCTCCTATTAAAAGGAAACGATTGGCGCGGACTGCAGAAGAAAAAAGACCACTGCTGCAGCCAGGTGTTAGTGGAGCAGGAAGTTCAAAGGACAAAACAGATAATTATAATCTGTTTAGTTTGTTAGAAAATGAATTTAGAGGTTGTCTAAAAACTCATTATTATAATAATTTTGCACATAGTAAAACCGGTCATGAACCATTTATAGACTATAACCCAATGTTTAATGATTTAGAGAATTATATTTACAGTCTATTGGCTCACGAGTTTCATGCAAGTGGGGCTATAAAATTCAATATTGTTGTGGAATCTACATATCAGAAAATCAATAAAGACAGTGAAGAAATTGTTGAGTTAGCCGATGTGGCTTTTAAAACAAATCAATTTCATTGTAACATCACTAGACAATCTACCAAAACAGATTCACGATTCATTTTTTAATTTACTCATAGGAGAGACAAATTATCAAGGTAAATCCAGTGGTTGATCATTATGAAATATTGACGGATTGATGCTAAGAATTAATA
>NW_024094151.1:0-11083 GCF_014356525.2 Nilaparvata lugens
TCTCCTCACGAAACCTCGAATTCTGCTTGATTCAAAATGAGTTCCGAACTCAGAAACCGGAGGGTTTTGCTTTGTGTGTTGCTAATAATATTGTATAGCTAGTTACACACACGTCGATTTTTGGTCGTACGATTTTTTTGTCGTCAAATAATAATTCATTATTATTATATTTATTCTATTTTATTGGCTAATTATTATTATTATTATTATTATTAGCCGTCAAGCTCCCAGATGGAAGACGCTGAGCAAAATTTGGTTCATTTTTGTTTTTCTTGTTCTTTTTATCAATCCACCAGTTTTTCATTTTCAGTGAGAACTCCGCTTTCCTTGCTTCACTCCATTTTGTTCCCACTCTTGGCACAGTCATCTCTGGTTTAACTTCCCATTTTTCAACCTTTTCTCTGAAACTGTTCCTGTTGTATATTTCATCATTGTTAATATAATATATTGGCTAATTATTATTATCCTTTATCATCTATTAGAATTATTCTATTAGATTGAACGGAACTTGACAAACATCTAAGAAGAGTGGATAGATGCAGATATCTTTCAATAAAAAACAATAATTAGAGCTGGAATAAAAAATCATATTTAATCTAAAATCGAATGAAACTTCAATATGATTCAACAGATACAGACTATCCAAGAAGTAAACTGATAAACGAATATCAGCCAGTTAAGCCAGTTACATGCACATCGATTTTTGTTCGTAAGATATTGTTTTCCTACAGATACCTTGAAAATGACCTTTTGTGCACTGATTGCAGGCCGCAAGAATCACTTTTTCGCACTAGTGCGCAAGTGAGTACTTTGCGTACTCCAGATTTGCAGCATGAACGCCAATAGTTAGTGGGTTAATGGAGCACCAGTGCAGCAAAATCAAAATTAAGTTGGTAACACTCATAGTGACCCCCGTTATGATGGCAGTGGAGACGGCGTTGCCTTGCCATTATGTGCCTTGATTATAGTCATTCAATGCTTACATAACATAACCCCCTCCCAGCATCAGATAAATTTTCAATTGAATTACTAATCATTATAATTCAATTATTATTATTCAATTTTAAATAAATTAAGGTTTATATCAATAATAAAATTACACAGAAAAACATTTGATAGATTTCAGGGAATTTCACCCATAATTACCCACTTTCATATTCAATGGTAACTGTAGGAAAAATTTTATGTTAAATAAGTGCGCAAAGTTCCTCTGCTGCACTCAAGAAGCCATTCCAAAGTAAACGTTTCTTTCGGTGCAGCAAACTGTCACTTTGCGCACTAGTTGCACAAATAACTATTTCGCCACACTGCACAGAAAGCAGCTGTTTTCCAGTCCCTACGTAGATCTGAAAGACATTGTTTGCAAACGACTCTCGTCGGACGTCAGAACGGTTTTTTCCGGCCTAGGCCGGAAGAGTACCCTTTCCAGCACACTAACACGGACTAAAAAAGTTGATCAAAAACAGCTGATCAAAAAACTTTTCATTATTTGTGTCAATTATTCAAAATTGAAACATTTATAATAATATCATCTTATTGTCATTTTAAAAATAAAAAGTATAAACTCAACCTCCCACATATTGAACATCATCTTTTAGGTTATTTAGACAAATCAATAAAAAATAAAAATACTTGGACAATTTCCTGATATTCAGATCACCTCAGATTACCTTAAGCTATCACCTTCCACTTCTTCTTTCGGAAGTGCTTAGTAACAACTATTCTCATATAATATATATATTGTTTATTTTTTGTGTGTGGGTGAAAATAGCGTTCATACCACGGGCAAAAATGTTTCTCCGCTCTCAATCTTTTCTAGTCCTCGGCCTACGGCTCGGACTTGGGAACCGTTTCGAGCCGGAAAAATCTCAGTTTCTGCTCTAGGTGCGAAATATACTATTGTTCTCAAATAGTATGAAAATCTATCAATAACTGATAGATTGATCAATTTATTGATATCGAAAAAATAATATTCCTCTTCAAATAAAATATGAATGACAATTTTAAACAAGAATGAACATTCAATATCACATAACATTTATTATACTGGTATAAGCTATCCTCTACAGAAGGCAGTGGCAAGCCAGAGAATCGGCACCGCTGTTCTCTCATCTTTCTCCACTGTCATTACAACGTGGACCTCTCTATAGTGATGTGTCCCAATTTTCCCGTTTAGTTGCTGTGACATAAAATGTGTCAGAGCTTGACAAAACGCTTGGTCGGGCTACTGACTTCTTTTGTATATAGGAGGGGAAGACCATTTTACGTCTCTTTTCACCCACAGTTTTCGACTTTTGTAGGGGGTGAGGACCCTTTTACCTCTCTTTCCCACCCAAAAGACCTCAGGGAGGGGAGAATGTCCCCTGTTACCCCTAATGCCCGGTCTACACGACAACGACATTAGCACAAACCTGGCAGGTTTGCGCTAAGCTTGCGTCGTGTAGACGGGAGATCGTTGTAAATTTCTGAGGGTTTGAAGGTTTGTGCTTTTTTCGACCAATCTCAGCCAGGTTTGCGTCAATTTTTCTAGGAAACGATTATGTCTCATCTATCCATCAAAACCCAAATCGCTTCAAAATGAAGATAGAGAATTCGCGATTTCAGATTCGGATTCAGCACCCTCAAATGAAATATGTGTGAAGTCAATTCTCAAAAATACTTAAAAAAAGGAAAATTATTTAATGGATAATAATTATTTTATTCACTCTATAGTAATGTAATAGATATAGTTATTCACTCTTCACACTTGATAAGCAGTATTCTTGATTATTATTATTATTGTGGAGAAGGAGGAGAAGTGGGAGGTGGTGGATGAGTTGGAGGAGGTGGAGGAGGAGAAGTTAGAGGAGGATGAGGAGGAGGTGGAGTAGTTGATGGAGGAGGAAGAGGAGGAGGAGAAGGTGGAGGAGGAAGAGGAGGAGGTGGAGTAGTTAAGGAGGAGGAGGAATAGTTGGAGGAGGTGGAAGAGTAGTGTGAGGAGGAGGGAGGAGTTGATGGTGGAGAAGAAGGAGTAGATGAGGAGGTGAAGGAGAAGTAGGTGAGGGTGGCGGAGGAGGAGGAGGATGCGTGAGTTACTATTCATCTCAAGTTTATAAAAACTTCAAAGTCTTCGTATAGAATTTATATGGTTTAGTTTACAATACAGGTTTGTGTTAAAATTGGTGTCGTGTGAACAGAGGTTTGAGCATACTTGACTCAAGCCAGATTTGCGTAGACCTGGCTTTGAGCCAAGTTTGCGCAAATATCGTTGTCGTGTAGACCGGGCATAAGACCGACCATTTTACCCCTCTTTCCCACCACCCATTTTTCGACTTTTCGAGGGGGTGAGGACCCTTTTCCCTCTCTTTCCCCCATCAAAAGACCTTAGGAAGAGGGGAATGTCCCCTGTTACCCCTAACTTTAGACTTATGTGGAGGGGAAGGACACTTTCTACCCCCACCATTCGATCCGCTCTGCTGGCCTTTTCCGATTTCAGTTCCTTTTTCCTGCCTTTGTGTCCTTTTCCTGTCCTGTCCCGTCGTGTCCATTCGTTTCTCGTCGCCGGGTGAAGCGAGTTGTGTAACTTACTGTGTAGTCACACACACGGTGATGTGCTACTGTGCTTTCCGGTGGAACAGTTTTCACGACTCTATTCAACCTTTTCACCCTAAATTTACTCTTGTTTTTCTTCTCCTACATCTTCTTCTTCCTATTTCTCTTCTGAGAGAGAAATAGAAAGTGATAACAAAGAGGGTTGAAGAGTGACCAATCACACAAATTTTTCTGCGTAGTTCAGAGAAGGAAAGGTGGTGCCAAAAGAACGAACGAAGAATAGATGAATAATAAGGATAGGAGGGGATTGGACTAGATTCCTTTATTTATGTATGTTACAATATTTACTGGCTTATACACTAATTTACATTAAGTGATGATAATGCTAATCATCCAACGAATTTTACAAAGTAGAAGAAATTAATCCATGAGAATAAAGATTAAATGCAATTAGAATAACGATAATATAAAATTGTAATGTAACTTCATAAATCGGCGGTGTTTCAACAAATAATTGTCGATTCTTTGGAGAGGATAAAAAATGGTATCCTTCTCATCAACACCATCGACCGGGATTGATTGATTGATTGAGTACTTTATTCATGTGGATTACAATATATACTGGCTTATTCACTTATATACAATAACTTACAATACAGCTAAATTATAGATGAATTTACATAATATAGACTAAGAAAATAATTATTGAACTGTATATGATATGAAAAAGCAATTTGTAATATAATAACTATAGATAATCATATAAATGGGATGAGAGAGAATAAGAGTGGAAGGAAAAGGAGAGGATGAGAGAGTGAACAAGGGAGGTGAATAGTGAGTGATTGCACAAATTCTTGTGCTCGATTTTTGTAGTTTCAAAAAGGGAAAGGTGGAGAGAAAATGGAGGAAGCGAAGGGATAATAACTAACAAAAGTTAGAGGAAGAAGGAGGATGTGAAAGGATAGGAAAGGAGTTGAAGGAGAGCAAATAAATGTGGAATAGAAAGAGAACAAGGAATATAGGAAAGTTAGTAATCATACAATTCCTCTGCTTGAAATTCGTAGTTCCAAAAAGGGAAATCTGGAGGAAATGAAGAAAGCGTAAGGGAACGAATGAAACAGGATGAGGTAGAAGGAGACAAGAGATACGAGATGTGAAAAACAATAAAGACAAAAGTCGGTAAGGAGACATTATAACAACTCTGTCACCTCAGTTATTAGTAAGGTGACAGAGAAAATCCTAGGGTTGAAGTCCATTCAACAAAAAATGCGAGTTCAGAAAAAAGAGAGGTAAAGAAAAATGAACGAGCGAAGTTATAGTAATGAGAAGGAGGATGGAAGTTGATAAGGAGGGGGTAGATAAGGTAGGGGAATAAGATAAGATTAGATTAGATTTCTCTATTTTTTGTATGTTACAATATTTACTGGCTTATACACTAATTTACATTGAATGAAGATAATGCTAGTTATTCAACAAATTTTACAGAGTATAATTAATTAATCAATGAGAATGAATATAGAAATGCAATTGGAATCTATATATATGGAAGCGAAATCGCACTCACTGACTCACTCACTCACTCACTCGAAGAACTGAAAATCTACCGGACCAAAAAACGTTCAAATTTGGTAAGTATGTTCAGTTGGCCCTTTAGAGGCGCACTAAGAAATCTTTTGGCATTATTTCAACTCTATGTGTGGTTTTTAAGGGTTCAAAGTTCTTTTAGCATGTATATTCTTCTCATTCTCTCAATTATAATTGAAAAAAGGCCATACCATTATGTTGAAAAACTATAATCTAGAGAGAGTACCTCTTCGAAACAGTTGTTAACTGGTAACTAAATTAATAATTTTGTCAGGTTGGTATTAAGTTGAGTTGACTTTGTCAGGTTGGCACCAAGTTGAAGATTGAAATGCATTCAACGCGGAAAAATTGATTGGGCACTGCTACTTTAATCATAGCTATTCCTGGGAATATTATATTACTAGCCATCAGGTTCGCTTCGCTCGCCATATCCGTTTGGCCATACGTTTAGTCTGGACCCCCGACTGGATTGTCCCATCATATGATAAAAAATTCTCAAATGAAAAATGCAGGCGAGCGAAGCGAGCCTGCTGATCTCATTATTGGACGGTCCAGTCGGGGGTCCAGGGGGCGGAGCCCCCTGGCTAGACGGATATGGCGAGCGAAGAGAGCCTGACGGCTAGTAACGATAATATAATAATGTGATGTAACTTCATAAATCGGCGGTGTTTCAACAAATAATTGTCGATTCTTTGAAAAGGATAAAAAATGTCCTTCTCATTCACACACACCGGGAACGGAGGGGGAGAGTGAGGAGGAGGGATAGAAAAGGAGTAAAAGAGATAGAAAAGGAGGAAACGAGAAAAAGGAATCAGAAGAAAAGGAAGAGTCTAAAGGTCAGTCAGTTGAAGTCGATGAGAAGGGAAAAAATCGGAGATACAGATGAAGAAAAAGGAATAGAAAGGGAGTAAAAGGGATAGAAAAGGAGGAAAAGATTGATTGATTGATTGAGTACTTATTTATGTAGATTACAATATATACTGGCTTATACACTTATATTCAATAGCTTACAATACAGCAAAATTATAGATGAATTTACATAATATAGACTAGGAAAATAACTATTGAACTGTATATGATATGAAAAAGCAATTTGTAATATAATAACTATAGATAATAATCATATTGTTATGCATCTACATAAATTGGCGGAGCTTTGGACATATCAATGTCCATTCTTTGGGAAGAATATTAAGAGAGAAATACTAAAGAGAGAAAGAAAAGAAGAGGTCTAAAGGTCAGTCAGTTGAAGGCGATGAGAAGGAAAATGAATCGGAGATACAGATGAAGAAAAAGGAATAGAAAGGGAGTGAAAGGGATAGAAAAGGAGGAGAAGAGAAAAAGGAAAGAAAAGGTCTACAGGTCAGTCAGTAGAAGGCAATAATAATTACTCGCTACCTAGCCCCGCTACCTTTTTCACGTCTCATAAACTCTGTGTAACGACTGCACTGTTTGAAGCCTGACTGGTTGCCGTTCTACAAAATTGCACCTGAATTCGCTCTATTTGAGTATCTGTGATCACAGACGACAATGGAGGCCTCAGTTTATGGCATGTGAGTGTCATATGTTCCCATTGGTTCACCAAAGGAATAATTATTGTGATTACAGAGAAAAAAGGAATCGTAAGTTTATGGTATGTGAAAGTCAATTATGTTCTCATTTGTTCACAGGAGGTATCATTGACAAAAGACAGAGGATACTATTATTATAAAGTTCATGAGTGCGACAATAATTTTGTTCCCTGAGGTTTAAAGAGATTCAATCATTGTGTAGTTGTACTAGGTGTGTCGCGACTTGTGATGTTTCTATAATATTGAGAAGGTAATACATAATAAAAACACAAAAAAAACTTAAATCTCACATATTTATTTGGAGAGAAACAAAAATAAATGCTTCCAGTTTTATCTTCAGAGTCATAATTTCATTGTAACGTTATTTTTTCTATAACGTGTGCCCTGTTTGGCCGCAGTCGGTAGAGCATGATTTTTGAATATATGAAGTATTTTTTGTGATTCCTGAAAGAGCAATAGTACCAATTTCTTACCAACTCTCCTAGGAGCTCAAACAGTTCTCTGCTTTCGCTGGCTGCAAACATCGGCCGCTTTAACAGTTCATAGTTTTTGTGACTGATTTGGTGTACTCCGCAAATATAGATGCAGTAGAGATAGACCGATATAAGGGCTCTGATTATCGTACTAGACAATGCGGTACCGCCACAACACCACCCGCCACCATTCGCCAAAGTGGTCAGCAATGAAAAATGATACCGAGCGGAATCAAAGGCGATACTCCATCAGAATACATTATAAATTCTATTAATTTATATTGCTGAAACTTAATACTATATGACCTTTGAGTTTCTTCAAATCAGATGTGTTGGTACTGGATAATTTACATAAATCTCGGGAACGTATTATTTCCAAAGATTTATCAATCACTGCTGTATATCGCTGATTGATCCAACTATTTCGGTGAAGAATACAGTTGGTTGATAATTTTAATAGTAGGTCAATAACAATGATAAAATAGTTTAATAATTCTAAAAATATGTCAATAATCATTCTCAATTTATACGGCTCGACCAACTATTTAGGTCGCCGACTATTAAGTCCCAAAGAAAACCAACCTCAATATTATTTTTATATTATCAAATAAATAGCAATAAATATTTCCTTTTCATTTGGCTGTTCAAAACTGTAGCCTGGATAACCGTTATTATCTAATCTCGAGTTTGTTGACATCGTATGTAGGGATAGCAATACAGCTGCTTGCTCGAGACCTATAATTTCTTTCCATTCTATGATTTTCATAACTATTCAGAAAAATCTGGTGTGGCGCACTCACACAACTTTCCTTGCCGTTATGAGAATTGATCACCTGAGGCTAGTGTTCACGCGCATCTCTAGTCTACTATTCAAAGATCCAAGCCAGCCGGTGACAGGACAATAACGCTGGAGACACTCAAAGTCTGCTATCTCTTCATTGTGAATGATTTAATAGAATCAACAGTTGCCAACAGTTTGCAATTGAACAATAATATTTTCTCGAATTTCGAGCTTATTTCCATTTTTATGTGGAAATGTTACTGGACATTAACTGTAGAGATTTTCATGCTCAATCTATTCCACTCGAAATTCATTGTTTAAATTGTATCTGAAGCCTTATAATTGAGAATCTAAAATCAAACTTTGCATAGATGGGGCGAAGCTCCTGAAATTTTTACAGATAAATGAGACTTGTGGCAGTTGATAGAGCTTATCAATAACTATTTTATGGTATACATTTGATCAAAATCGTTGGAGCCATTTTCGAGAAAATCTCAAAAAACCTTGTTTTTGACAACATTTTCCCATTCTAGTTGCCATCTTGAATTGCATTTGATTGAAATTGTTCGTGTCGGATACTTATAGTGTTAGGACCTCAATTTCCAAATTTCAAGTCATTCCGTTGATTGGGAGACGAGATATCGTGTACACAGACGCACATACACTCATACACACACACACACACACCACACACACCACACACACACACACACACACACACACACAACACACACACACACACACACACACACACACACAACATACACATACAGACCAATACCCAAAAACCACTTTTTTGGACTCAGTTCCCTTGAGAATTGAAATTGGGTACCTTAATTTTTTCCGAAAGCAATACTGTTAAAGAATGGTACTAAAGAACCCATGGTAATACTAATATTAATAGAATCATCACTTTAATACAATCGAAGAATAGTATTAAGTTAGAGAATACTATGATATATATATAATATACTTACGCCACATGGATGGCAGAGGCCTTTTGCAGGCGATAATGATGTTTCTAGTCGAGGCGTCAGCCGAGACTAGAATTTTATTCGAGCTCTGCAAAAGACATTCACGTCCGAGTAATGAACACTATTTTTTTCATAATAATCTGAAGAAGAATAATTGAGAATTGGAAAACATCAACTGCTTGTGCTGACGATACTACATGCATTCTATAAACATAACCTAGTTTACAAATTTCGAATCAGGAATTTTGTGGAAGTTGTCAAAACTTCCACCTGGGAGCGCTGAAGGTAGCTTCTTGCAGCAGTTCTGCTGTTTCTATTTCGGAACTAGGGAACATAGTCGACTGTAAAGGAAACATAATATGGTTTCATTACAGTAGAGTATGCTGTTATGATAATCATATGTTTAATTGTTCTGCAAACAGTTGTTTACCGGCTTGATTTCATGCATGGAAAACAACTGAGATTGAATGACTATGACAAAAACATACTATATTATTATTTCATAGTTTATAAGTGCGACAATATCATGTTATACTTTGGAACAGATCTAACTTCTGTTAGATAATCGAAATTAGATTTTTAACTGAATGAGAAGATAATAGCAGAAACAAATGATTACTAGTCTACAAATATCTTCACTCTATAATAATAATAGTAGTTACTTCAATGAAAAGGTGATTTGCGAAAATGTAGGCATCCCAACACACTAACACCTGGTTGCACAAAAGTCTGTTAACTTCAAATTTAGATTAAATGGCACAAAGTGAGGTCCACGTTATAATGGCAGTGGAGAAAGATAGGAGAACAACGTTGCCCGATCCTCTGTTTTGCCAATGCTTTCTAAAGACGGTAGCTGATACAGGTTTATTGATGTAATATCAACTGTTCATTCTTGTTTAAAATAATCAGTTATATTTTATCAAGCAAGAAATTATGTTTTCAATGATTACATACTGAATTTTCATAATTGAGATGAAATATTTTGTCAATTAATTATTGATTCTACATTGTTGAGAGACGATCTGGCAACAGAGTAGCCTAAAGCAAGGAAGAGATAGCGCTATCCGCTTTGTTGAATGATAGACAAGGATAGCAATACCATTGCTAATCAAACACTGCCATTATAACGTGGGCCTCACTATAGAAGTATCTTCACTCTATAATAATAATAGTTACTTCAATAAAAAGGAGATTTACTAAAATGTACGCATCTCAACACACTCACACCTGTTGCACAAAAGTATGTTAACTTTTAATTCAGATTCAATGGCACCATAGAGAAACAATAGTGTAAGTAGATATCCCATGGTATAGGGTGTTTATGTCACAACTTATACTGTTATCTCAAGCTGATAGTTCATGTAATTCTTTTCCGTGAAGCTGTGTGACACTGGTAGTATCTCATATTGTACCGTTTATACACTCTCACCCCAACAAAACAGAAAAAATCGACAATAATCGACAGTAATCGTCTTGAGATAACAGTAAAAGCTGCAACATAAACGCCCTATACCATGGGATATCTACGCTATTGTTTCTCTATGATGGCACTAATAAGAAAAGCCTTCTCCTGTGACCAACCTCCTCTGATTGGTTCTTGTGGAATTTGATCATGATTAACATTTTACAGGCTTTCATGCAACCGGGCCTCAATTTCCATCTCCAACAGATTCCAAGAAACAAGTCTCCAAAAATTTAATCAAACTTTGTTTTTAATCCTCCATATTTGATTGGTTGGATTAGTGCTACGACTTTGTAATTTGGAAATTTCTCTGGCATCGGAATTTCATCAATCATTTTCTCTCTGTCCTTTCGTTCCGACACATTTCCCTGTTTCCTCTTTTTTTCCCCCTCTCTATCGATCCTTCTCTTCTAAACTCTCCTTTTCATCAGTTTTCTCTTCTTCTTCTCCTTCTTCTTCTTCTTCTTCTTCTTCTTCTTCTTCTTCTTCTTCTTCTTCTTCTTCTTCTTCTTCTTTTTCTTCTTCTTCTTCTTCTTTCTTCGTCTTCTTCTTTCTTCTTCTTCTTCTTTCCTCTTCTTCTTTTCTTCTTCTTCTTCTTCTTCTTCTTCTCTTCTTTTCTTCTTCTTCTTCTTCTTCTTTTCTCTCTATTCTTTCTTCTTCTTCTTCTTCTTCTTCTTCTCTTCTTCTTCTTCTTCTTTTTCTTCTTC
>NW_024094152.1:0-9640 GCF_014356525.2 Nilaparvata lugens
ATTCGTCCTTATTTCCTTTCTCCGATCCTCTCGTTACTGTTCCCATCCTTGTTTCTCTCATATATTCATTCCTATTTCCGTCTCAATACCTCTCATTCCTGTCAAGATTCCTCTTTCTATCTCAGTTCCTCCCATGTATTCGTCCCTATCTTCATCACTGTTCCTCTCAAGATTCCTCTTTCTATCTCAGTTCCTCCCATGTATTCATCCCTATCTTCATCACTGTTCCTCTCGTATAGTCAAGATTCATCTTTCTATCTCAATTCCTCCCATGTATTCGTCCCTATCTTCATCACTGTTCCTCTCGTATATTCGTCCCTATTTCCTATCTCCGATCCTCTCATTACTGTTACCATCCATTCCTATTCTCATCCTTGTTCCTCTAATGTATTCGTCCCTTTTTCCATCTCTATCCCTCTCATATTTGTTAACATCCCCATTTCTATCTTAGTTCCTTCCATGTATTCGTCCCTATCTTCATCCCTGTTCCTCTCGTATAATCGTCCGTCCCTATTTTCCTATCTCTGTTCCTCCTATCACACTGTTCCAATCTTCCTCTATTCTCATTCTTCTTTTTCTCATATAGTTGTCCCTATTTCCGTCTCTATTCTTCTCATTCTTGTAAACATCCCTATTTCCATCTCTTTTCCTCTCATGTATTCGTCCCTATCTCCATCCTTGTTTCTCTCATATATTCTCCCCTATTTCCTCACTCCGTTCCTCCCATTGCTATTCCCATCCATTCCTATTCCCATCCTTGTTTCTCTCATATATTCGTCCCTATTTCCTTCTCTATTCATCTCATGTATTCTTCCCTATCTTCATCCCTGTTTCTCTCGTACATTCGTCCCTATTTCCGTTCCTCTCATTACTGTTCCCATCCATTCCTATTCTCATCCTTGTTCCTCTGAAGTATTCGTCCCTATTTCCATCTCCATCACTCTCATACTTGTTCACATCCCTATTTTTATCTCATTTCCTCCCATGTATTCATCCCTATCTTCATCCCTGTTCCTCTCTCCGTTCCTCCCATTACACTGTTCCTATCCACCGCTATCCTCATCCCTGTTTCTCACACTATTAGTCCCCATTTCCATCTCCCTCACTTCCTTTTTCGCATCCCTATTAGCTCACATTCTAGTGCATTGCAACATTATTCCCTTTACGGTTATTTGAACTGGAACTCGCTTTCCCTTCTCGAGTTTTTCCTTCACTTTTAGCCCTTTCATCCCTGGCTTCTCAACCTTGTGTTGCCTGCCATCAAGGGAACCATCTCTAGTATGCCGAGAGTCGAAAGCAGAGCTTTGATGAAATCTATCCTATCTATCTTTGATGAAGCAAGTAGGCTGTAATGTTGTAACTTGTAACTCTTCCAGTGTATTGGGGTTCTATAGTGAGGTCCACGTTATAATGGCAGTGGAGAAAGATAGGAGAACAACGTTGCCGATCCTCTCTCCTGTCAATGCCTTCTATCGACGGTAGCTGATACAGGGTTTATTGTTGTAATATCAACTGTTCATTCTTGTTTAAAATAATCAATTACATTTCATTAGTCAAGAGAAAATATTATTTTTCCATGATGAAGTTCCATAATTGAGATTGAATATTTTACCAATCAATTATGTTCCTACATGGTAAAAAACGATCTAGCAAATAATGTGGATCTAGAGAAAGATAGCACCATCTGCTTAGTCGAATGGTAGACAAGGATAGACTTAAAAAACAGCTATGGTTTTCTATGAAGTGTGAAGTTTTTAGCTCGAAAATTTCCAGTTTCATTCAAAATTTTAACTTTTTGAATAATTATTATTAAGTTACTTTTCTAGATTTTTTGATTCTAGGCTCCAATAGTATCTAATTGATTTAGAATTTGCTCGTTTATCTGAGTATTGGAGAGCGTAATAGTATATTTTCACACCTAGAGCAGAAAATGAGATTTTTCCGGCTCGAAATCTGTTTTCAAGTCCGAGGCCGTAGGCCGAGGACAAGAAAAGATTGAGAGCCGGGAAAACATTTTTGTCCGTGGTGCGAACACTATTTTTCGCCACACACAAAAATAAACAATATTTTTTTTTTATTTATTTATTTATTTATTCCTTGAAAAAGCATTACAATAATTCCCCAATTTAGAAATATAACAACAAAATGAATCAATAGGAAATACAAATAAACATAAGGAACTACTTCCCCAAAAGAGCAAGCTCGAGCTTGGGGAAGGAGCAGCCGTACTTTGACTACTTACTTATTATTAATTAACATTACAGTATATACATTAACAACTAAAATCAAATCCTTTCAATAAACAAGATAAATCAGTGATGCTATAATAGATCAATATATTTACATACAATATGTGTTAGAATGCAACAAAATTTGTAAATTATAATAAATTATGATAATGACCTGATATTGCCTAGCCCAGTGTATAACATGATATAAGATGTGGTACAAAATGAAATCTATTCAATTGGAATAATTACTATACTAATGTAATCCAGAAATTCTCGGCACTATCCCAGCCATGAGAGCTAACCAGATACTTTTTCAAATGTAGTCCAAAGTTTTTTTGGGCGAGTAAACCTCTCAAATTACTTGGAAGAATATTAAAAAATAATGGAGATAAATATATGAAGCTACGCTGACCAGCAGTAGTCAATAATCTAGGAACAGTAACCAGACCTGACTCCTCCCGTCTTGTAATAGCACAATCCGTTCTATTAATGAAATGAAAAAGTGATAGCTTCTTATAATATAATATGATGTGTTTCAGGTATATCTGTCTAATCGGTAGAACTGAAAATTCCAAAAAAGCCAATCTTGTTGAATACATTCTATTCTTTTTCAGAATAATTTTTAATATTAAATTTTGTATTGTTTTTACTGGTTTTAGAACATTTGTATATGCACCACCCCAACCCACAATACCATATTGGAGCAATGACTGTGCCAGTGCATAATACACTATCTTCATGACTTTCATAGGCAAAACAGAACGTAATTTCACAAATAAATAAATAAGTTTTCTAGATCGTGTAGTAAGCTGCGACAAATGTACATCCCACTTTAAATGCTGATCAACCATTACTCCAAGATATCTGATACTGCTAACCTTCTCTATTTTATTACAATTAACTGAACACCCTAAATCTACATGACTAAGACAATTTGGAGAATGCAAAACAAGTGACATATTAACTGGCTGATTCTGTATATTCAAGGAAAAAGAGATGTATTTTGTTTTGGACAAATTCAGAGTCAGTTTTCTTCTATCAAGCCATTTTTTTACTTCTCCCAGTCCCCTAGCAGCTGAGTCATATGTGCTAGCCCAGTTTTCTTCATGAAAAATTAAACTGCATCGTATGCAAATGACAATATTTTCCCATTGATTAAATTAAGGTTACAAAAGTCATTAATATAGATCAGGAAGAGGCAAGGTCCAATCACTGTTCCCTGCGGGATTCCCATTTTAACAGATTTATATTCACTAACAGTGTTATTGACTCTAACACATTGTTGCCTATTCTTTAAATAACTGCAAAACCATCCCAGTGCCACATCCTCAAGACCAAGGCTACGGAGACAATCAAGTAGACGATCATGGCAAACTGTATCAAAGGCTTTTGCAAGATCAAGAAAAATAGCTATTTGTCTCCTACCTACATCCAAGTTTAAGATTGTTTCTTGAACAAAAGCAGCAATTGCTTCCTGTGTTCCCATCCCCTCTCTAAAACCAAATTGATTTTTTGACAGAATATTATTCACTTCCAAAAATTTATGTAGCTGTCTCTACATCAAGTAGAGACAATCAAGTAGACGATCATGGCAAACTGTATCAAAGGCTTTTGCAAGATCAAGAAAAATAGCTATTTGTCTCCTACCTACATCCAAGTTTAAGATTGTTTCTTGAACAAAAGCAGCAATTGCTTCCTGTGTTCCCATCCCCTCTCTAAAACCAAATTGATTTTTTGACAGAATATTATTCACTTCCAAAAATTTATGTAGCTGTCTCTTTACACATTTTTCAATTATTTTAGCCAAATTCGAAAGTAAACTTATAGGTCTATAGTTGGTAATTTTCCTTTTGTCTTGTGATTTGAATATTGGTTTTACTACAGTTGTTTAAAAGAATCTGGAAAGATACCTTGTTCAAAACTTACATTAATAATGTGTTTGAGTGGAGAGGCAACAATACTTTTAACAGATTTTAAAACAGATACAGTAATGCCATCATGACCAGGCCCAGATGCACCTCTAAGACTCTCGATCGCCTCCACAACCTCAGTCTCTGATACATATTGAAAAGTAAAATAATCTTGCGGATTGTGGGGATTGTCTGGTTGCAAATCGTCACCAGGCTCACTAGGAATATTTTGTACCATTTTCTCTCCTATAGAGATGAAAAAATCGTTAAAAGCATTAGCACATATATTGGGATTATCCCTAGCACTATAGACATTACCATCAATTTCAATTTCTTCCAAACACTCCTTCCTTATTTTACAACCAGCTACCTCCCTAACTACATTCCAAGTCCGTTTTACATCATTTCCAGCCTCCTCAATTTTTCTGCTATAATACAATCGTTTAGCTTCTCTAATAAGGACTGTCAATCTATTTCGATAACTTCTAAAATAATTTCTCAGATTTAAATTGAATGGTTCCTTTTTACATTTGTTAAATAGAGCTTGCTTTCTTCTAATAGAAAATACTAAACCTTGAGTAATCCATGGCTTGATTTTTTTAAACCTCGAACTAGATTTGGCTACATTTATAGTGGATTTTTCAATATAGCTTTGTAGAGTTGCTACAAAGTTATCTGTTGAAACATTAACATCCCTACTAGAAAATACAGACTGCCAGCCCTCAGACTGGATAAGAGACAAAAGCCTATCATAATCGAGCCTGGTGGCAACAAGTGGCAACTGAGCAGCATTGTTAGTCAAGTCTATTTCACAACGAACCCTAAGAGAAGTAACATAGTGATCAGTAATACAAGTCTTCAATACCATGGGTTCAATGTGCTTATTAGTGTGAACATTACCGAAATAATGATCTAAACACGAAGGTGTTCCCTGAAATGGAACCTTGTAAAACAATTCACATAAGATATAAGCCCATTTTCGTTCAATAAATTCAAATAAGATTCAGTGTGGATGTTATTTCTATTATTCAAGATATCAATATTTATATCTCCTACAAATATAATATTTTTTCCTAAATTTAAATTCGAAAGCAGCTCAGCTAAAGAGTTAACAAAGTCCTGGCAATTATCATTAGGTGATCTGTAAGCACAAACAATAACCCACTCCTCCTCAAAAATTTTCAGCTCTATCACGAGACAACTAGCCCCAACTATTGTGCATTCCCGCACATGAACATGATCATAATCTTTTTTCAAGTAAACTACTACACCCCATTTCTATTTGTGTGATTCATTGAATAGTGCTGATTAAAACCAGGTATATCACACCTATGGGCCTAACACCTTGGTGACCCGTCTCAGATAATACAATCATGTCTATAAATGGCAATACATTAGCAAATTCTAAACAGAACTCGTCTAAATTCTTCCCAATGAATCTGATATTACTATGAATTATATCAAAATTTACACTGGGTTGATTAGAAATAATATTGTAATAATCATTAGAGTTATTCAAACATAATGTCTCAACTTCATCGAATTCATCTAAATTTTCAAAAATGTCCATAATAAAATTATTTTACTGTTCATTGTTAAACAAGTCTTTAGTACTTACATCTTAGAAAGGTCCACATCACTTTTAATATGTAAAACATTCTTACTGGTTTCGTCTTTTTTGACAAGAATATTACCATCACGTACCCACACAAGCGATATCCTTTCTCCCGAGCGATTGTTCTGGTCGTATTTAGCAGTTCAAGCGTTGAAGGTATCAAATGTTCGTAAGCCATCACCCTTGTTTCAGGTAGAACAGCTGAAATGTTTTTCGCCGATATACCAGCCCCACTATTGTCCTGCGAAGATGCTAGACGAAAATGACCCATCCATGACATCTTATCTTGACGACGTACGAATTTAATTACTATCGGTTTGATGCTGTCTTTCTTCTTACTGGGAAGGCGATGAGCAACACTTATGTCTCTAGCAGTTAACTCACTTCCAATCGTTTTTGAAAGCATATTAAAAACCTCATTGACACATTCGTTATTTGTTTCTGTTATTCCGGTAACCACAATATTATCTCTACGACTGTAAGATTGTAGGTCCGCAATATCTGTTTTCAGTTTTTCATTATCACTTTTCAATTTTTCATTGTCCTTTTTAATTTTTTCAATATATATATATATATATATGAGAATAGTTGTTTACTAAGCACTACCGAAAGCAGAAGTGGAAGGTGATAGCTATAGCAAATCTGAGGTAATCTGAATATCAGGAAATTGTCCAAGTATTTTTATTTTTCATTCTAATTTGTCTAAATAACCTAAAAGATGATGTTCAATTATGTGGGAGGTTGAGTTTATACTTTTTTATTCTTTCAAATGACAATAAGATGAAATTATTATAAATGTTTTAATTATTGAATAATGAACACAAATAATGAAACGTTTTTTGATCAGCTGTTTTTCGATCACCTTTCTTAGTTCCATGTTAGCGGCTGGAAAGCGTACTCTTTCCGGCCTATGCCAGAAAGAAACCTGTTCTGACGTCAGACGAGAGTCGTCTGCAAACAATGTCTTTAAGATCTATTTAGGGATTGGAAAACAGCTGCTTTCTGTGCAGTGTGGCGAAAATTGTATTTTGAGAAGTGAGAGTGACATAACCAACATTTTGATTTGGACAGTATATAGTATAAATTGGAAATGGGACAGTTTTGGGCATGAGCCTGTTGTGCCTTTCCTCATGTCAAGTATTTGTACACAATGTGATAGCAGCTTCAATGTTAATCATACTGTAATTATATCGAGGATTTCTACATACATTTCAAGAACTTGTACTTTACTTACTAAAGTGGGCTACGCACTTTGGTATCTCGTAGTTAATTTGGAAGTATATGAAGCTCCTAAACATACCTGAAACAAGAAATCACAACATTAATGACTTGAATAGAAAAAATCTGGTGTTGCGCACTCACACAACTTTCCTTGCCGTTATGAAAATTGATCAACTGACGCTAGTGTTCTCGCGCATATCAAAACTACTATTCTAAGATCTGAGACAGCTGGTGACAAGACAATAGCGCTGCAGACACACTAAGTCTGCTATCTCTCCATAGTGAATGATTTAATAGAATCAACAGTTGCCAATAGTTTACAATTGAATAATTTTATTCTCTTGCATTTCGAGCTTATTCTCAATTTTAGCTAAAAATGTTACTGAACATAAATTGTAGAGATTTTCATGCTGAATCTTTTCCACTTGAATTTTTTAGTTCAAATTGTATCTGAAGATTGATAATTGGGAATCTAAAATCAAACTTTGCATAGATGGGGTGGAGCTCCAGAAATTTTTACAGATATGGGACTTGTGGCAGTCGATAGAGCTTATCAATGAATTTGTTAGGTATGAATTTGATTGAAATCGTTGGAGCCGTTTTCGAGAAAATCGCAAAAAAATCGTGTTATTGACAAAATTTTCGCCATTTTAGCCGCCATCTTGAATTGTATCTGATCGAAATTGTTCCTGTCGGATCCTTATAGTGGAAGGACCTCAAGTTCCAAATTTCAAGTCATTCCGTTGATTGGGAGATGAGAAATCGTGTACACAGACGCACATAAACTCATACACACACACACACACACACACATTGTGTCACGTGGTAAATTAATACCACCAAATATTTCAAAATGAACCAATGAAATATAATAGAACTATAAAATTGGAAAGAAGGTTAGACCTAGTCAAAGGATAAATCAACTCAAATCGAGTATTATTAGCGATTAGGAGTAATAGCATTATCTACAATGATAAGAAGATATGTATAATTGTGATTTAATAATTATAAGAACCCATTGGTAAGATCAAAAAGTTATAAAGCGGCTTACTTATTATTGGCGGATTATAAAAAAAATAAAATGCATGTACATTGAGGTTAGAGTTACTTGTTTACATTTTGAAAAGAATTAGTCGATCTTGGATAAATCGATAATTATTAGAATCAATATTGAGCAAACCAGCTGATTATTCGATCAACCCATATGACAGGTTGAATTATATAAAATTTACTCATAAAGGATATATGATGTATACTATAGGAAGTCGATGTGTAGAAATACGAACACCCATTATTTTTGTATAAATATTTATTATAATCTAAAAAAGCATGATAAATCAAGAGTATACAAAACTCATATAAAGACTGAATGTAGTAACATCGCATGTTAGGATTTATTATGAAATCAATTTAGATAAACACTCCATACATTTGTATAAGAATTCTTTTTTATTTAATTTTTTTCTATTATAAAGCCGAGGAAGCCCTGATTCCCAAGGCAACCAATTGTATTGAGTCTATTAAATTGAAGGCCAATCAGAGATAGCTTACAGAATTATTCATGGAAGAGACAAATTTTTCTTAAAACCTCCTTCTTCTGGCTTAAGATCCCGACCCGAGAGGATGCACATGGAGTTTAGGGTTTTTTCTTCTTCCTTTAAAAATTTTAATGAACTATTAGCCAAACCCTTTTTTAAATGTAATGTATTGTATTGAATGTTAATTATCGTGAACTCAGTGCTGTCAAGGAGTTCGTAATTTGTAAAGATTCCCATAAAAATAGCTTTAATTCGAAAGAAACTTATAAAAATCTGGATCACGCGTTAGCCCAGCAGTGACGAAAAGGAGCCTACCTAATTAATTATTGGAAATAATTAATTCGATCCACGAGAACGTCTAGAACTTCAATTCAGTGAGTGATAATTCAATGAGCTCGTTTTTTCTACGTTCAGTGGGGTAATTATTAAAAAAAAGAAAGCGCTATTCCAATTAATTTGAATTAAAATAAAAAGTCACCACGTGTTGAACAATATCACATAGTCCATAAGAACATTTATGAATTTATTAAATATATGTAGGAAGCTTACTTCCATGCACAGCCCGAATTCATATAAATCCCTGAGATCTCATGTTTGAATATTAAATTATTAATTATAATTTTGTCAATTGAACAAAGTACATCATATCAACCTATAGACCGAACAGGTTTTTATTTGCAGAATTTTGTATTGATTGGAAGTATAAGTACCAGTATTAAATATAATATATTTATGAATTTGAAACTCATTATTGGGAGTATTAGTAAAGCCTGTGATAATTATTCAGATTTTAGAAATAGATTATTTAAGTGAATTATAGATATATCGAATATTTTATGCATATCTTTTTTATGGGAATATATTTTGTGTTTTTAGTCAGCATACAAATCGTAGAAGTTTATTTTATCCTAGTTCATCAGTAGAGGGAGTTCAAGATTTGAGACGGGCTTTTTTGCTCCAAAACCCCCTCCCCCCTCTCGCCCCTCGTCCATCCCTACTCCCCTTCCCCCTGCCTGTAGGGTGGGGGGTGTTCTAAAAATAGATTTCCCCTTCCCCCTGCCCAGTGGTGGTGAGGGGGAGAGAGAGAGAGAGATATATCTTTCTCTCTCTTTCTAAAAATAGATT
>NW_024094153.1:0-10995 GCF_014356525.2 Nilaparvata lugens
GGATTTACACTGTACCGGCGAGAAGGTAGACTGAAGATTATGAATGTTTTTTCAAGATAATAAAAAGAGTGTGAGTGATCAAAAATATAATTTCACTATTGAATTAAGCTCGAGAAACGGAATAACTAGATGTATTTTTGAAGTGAATTAACTGTATACCCTACGAAATATCTGTTAGAAGACGGAGCCGAACTGACACACGTTTATCACTCGACATAACCAGGTGTTAAGGGAGATTAAGATAACCCTATACAAAGACGGTCTGACTATCAGATCCCTACCAATAATTCTATTATAAAAGGTAGTACGCAATCTGAACCAAACTGCGATTGACGGCGAGCAAGCTGTACCTGCAAGCCCAGGATGTAGGTTTTCAATGGGGTTTAAGGTGAGAGCTATAGAGAATAGGGTGCAGGGTATGAGGTATACGGTATAGGGTATAGGGAACAGAGAATCAATAATAAGATTTTATTCTCTACAGCAAATAAATATCTGCTCATAATCCGCAATCTGAGAATTGCGCTCTAGCTCTCAGCAAGCTGGACCTGCTAGCTAAATACAGTATATCAATTTCAATTATGTGGTAATTAAAATTTAGAGAATAAGGTTTTAGGTGTAGGATTTCTGAATTGCGAGCCTGCAGCTGCGAAAGGATTTTCAGCAATTCTGAAACTGCTAAATAGGATTTCCGCGCTAATCTGATGACTGCGCGCCGGTTATTAAGGGCCAATCTGTGACTGCCCTTAAGGGTATGGAAATCACTCTCAATCGTCCGAAACGCTTTTAAATTAATAGTCAGTATGTCGACTATTATGAGAGGATAGAAAATATTTTTCACAGACACAGTCTGTAGAATAATATCGGGAAGACAACAGTCTGTCGTTGTCAGGGTAGGAAAGGATTTTTCCAGGATTTTCCACAAGGAAAATATCGAGTCAGAGACTCCTAATTCAGGAAAAGATTCCAATAGACTTTTCCAAGTAATTGTCAGTCTAAGGACTACCACAAGATCGATCTCTAATTTGCAACTGAGATCACGGGAAAATTCGTGAATTTTCCACAGGTAAAGCCAGCAAATAATATTTGCTATTAAAGAAGACAGGTTTCTAAGAATTTTAGAAAGGATTCGCGGGTCTGAAAACCCGCGACTAGGACGATCTCGAATCTGGAACTGAGATCAAGAAGGATTTTAACACAGGAAGAATTAAGAGAAAGAAAGGGAAAGGATGCCGCAGTCTAGAAACTTCGGCGAGGAAGTCCTCAAGCTGTACCTGAGAGCTAGAATGATTTTAGAATAGGGAAAGTGAAGAGAAAGAAAGAGAAAGGACGTCGCAGTCTAGAAACTTCGACAAGGACGAACTCAAGCTGCACCTGAGTTCTCTAGGAAAAGGATTGGACTTTTCCTACTTGGAATTACAGCAAGTCAGAAACTGCTAATCGAATTTAAAATACAGGGCCACTCTATAGTATGAAAACTAAGCAAGGAAAATTTACCATAAATGATAATAATCTCTCTACAAGGATAAAAATTAATCGAGAAAACTTCTCTCAAAAGGAACAGGGATTTTCCCACAAGAATAAGAATTAATTGAGAAAAACTATTCTTAAAAAGGACAGGGATTTCCCTACAAGAATAAAAACTCAATGGAGAAAAATTACTCTTTAAACTAAAGTCACCTTACTACAGAGAAGGAAAAATATACAGACTACCAGTCCTGACATACAATTACCTGAAATGACGTGGATACTGATACGGAGAATAGCGAACCGATCCTCACTTCCCGTATTATAATTAAAAACGTCGTGAAGCGACAGAGTCGAGACTTAAGATTCAAGCCCGAAGAATTAAGCCCTCAAAAATAATCCACTTAAAGAGCCTAGCTAAATTTCCCCACTCAACTATTTTTAACACAAACTTGAGATCCCTTACAGGTTTCAAAACCAAGGATAACTCGATCACCCCCAGTGATACGAATTTAGGAAAAATAACCAACAAGAAAGAAAATCCCCCAGGAAGTTCTATCTTCAAATACAGTCGACAATTCGACATACAATATTCCATTCACCAAAATACAGAATAGAATATTAGCCCACTAGTACACCACTATTAGGAGCGCCGCTCGGAACGCAGCCATACACGAACCTGTTCACCGAACTACTGCTTTCTCCCAGGTCTTCTTGGAGCTGCACCGGGTCGCTGAAAATTAGGAGGCCGGGGGAAAAGAGCTTCCTGACCAATGAGAGTCTGAAAAGACGATCACGCCACTGGTCATGTGACAGGGTTTGACTCAGCTGCTCCTGATGCTAAGGGTGCAGCAAATGATGACAATGATAGTAATTGCTACACTAATTCAGGCCGGTAAACAATATTTCTATTCCAGAAATTTCATGAAGAGCGATACCGACTCAACTCGGTAGCCGAGTGGTAAACAAGATCTGGAAATATCTGGTTAGATGAATCCGCTGCTGATGATTTAAAGGGGTTGACGGCGATGGTGATAATGTGCATGTACACAACTGCAAATCTAACAAAATATATCTGGAAGTCGATCCTATTCCTATTCTAAAACAGAATAAATTCGCTAAATTATGCATTAGTCGACGGCTCTCCATCCGTCACAAAAATTCACTTTGTGACAATTTGCACAAATTTCAATATTAATTTTAATGTTTAAAATTACTCCCTTTTACCCTTCAACAAGCTAGCTTTATTTGATTGTGATTTAATCATAGCACTGAGGGCCCCCTTAATAACCTTTCAATTGAACTCACATGTCAATTTTCACAATTATGATGGTGATCCGGGCTCGTTCCGATTTAAAGGCTATCTTCCTGACTTTCAGCAATACTCTACGATAATATATCTTCAGAAACAATAACTCAAATGTAAGGTAACTGAAAACTTTCTATACTTCTTTAGAAAAAAAAATGTATAATTATCTTCCATCACTAATAAAATCAAAAGGATTATTCTCAATCAATATTATTAACTTGAAAAATAACAGGCTTTGTTAATACAATACTCTTATGGAAGTTTCAATCAATTAAATTCCCTAAATTATATTTTAACCTTATTTTACGTACCTTAGCGGTTATTTGAAGAAACAATTATTCGTACATGATGAAGAAACACAATTAAACCTTTCAGGACATGACATTACTAGAGAATTTAAACTTTAATAAAAATAAAACTAGCTCCTACATTAACTAATGATATAAACTTGTAAACCTGCCCAAAAAGGGCGAAACATAATGACTACATCTCTACTCTCGTAGTGCTCCTAGCAAAGTGTCCTCCGAAACGTAATCTGGTCTCTCGGCTGGGGAATAGCCCCACTACTGTATTTAGAAACAGGTCTCCTATTGGGTAAAGGGAATCAATTTGACCAATCGTCGCGTGGCTTCTAGAGCCTTTGGACCAAATAGTAACTGCAAAATCGGTAGTTTGTTATAATTTCAATGCTTGCTGTTTTCCTGCTTATCGCACTCTATGTCACGACAGGAAGGCTAAGTTTTAGAGATAATTCCATAATCTACATTCCTCGACGACTCGGAGCCACAATTTTTAAATACTTATCATGGGAAACTCGAAGTCATGGTCGTTCATAATAGAGAGAGAAAATAATTTATTTCGCTAACTCACTTACAATAATGGCTCTAGTCTATTGCGTATTAAATTTACTATTATAACTTGGGAAAAGGCCTGAATTAAAAATAGTGCTCAGCACAGTTTACAAATTCTTATCATTCATATAATAAATAATGTATATTTTGAATCAACTCCCTTTTACCGCCAGTCAGTTACTGTATTTTGATTGGCATATTCTCAACTTACAAATGTATTCATGCACTGAACAAGATATATCCCAATCCTTAGTATTATTATTTATTTTATACATTTCGTCCATGCTTGTATGACATAATAAGTTTTTTTGTATTTTCTAAAACGCTTTTCCTTTTACATTGACATGCCATGCTTGTTACTAACCCTCTGATCACAGTTTAAGAGAATGCTATTTGTATGCAACTAAATTTGCCACAAGTGTCTGGCTAATTCTCAATTTATACGGCTTGACCAATTATTTAGGTGGCCGACTAGTGAGTACCAAAGAACCTAACCTCAAAAATTATTATTTTATATTATTAAATAAATAGCAATAATATTTTCCTTTTCATTTGGCTGTTCAAAACTGTAGCCTGGATACCCATTATTATCTAGTCTCGAGTTTGTTGACATCATATCTAGTGGTAGCAATACAGCTGTTTGCTTGAGACCTATAAATTCTTTCCATTCAATGATTTTGATAATTATTCAAAATATCTTCTTACAGCGTTTACACTAGCATCAGGTGATCAATTTTCATAATGGCAAGAAAAGTTGTGTGAGTGTGCCACACCAGATTTTTATGATAAATGTTCTAAGAAAATATCTATATATTTTCAATGTATCTGAATCAAATAGCAAACGCCGATTTATAATAATATTACTATGGATATATTTGTTATCTCATGATTGAAACAACTTTCTTATTACATCTAGGGATGTCAATCCCGAGACTGATTTCCAATCCCGGTATTTCGGGATTATCCAATATCAATCCCGGGATCCCGGGACTGATCCCGGGATTGGCAAAAATCAGTTTCATGCATTTTTAACCAATTGTCCTCCTCAATTACATGTTCAGTAACAGTGTGTGGAGATGAAAAAGGGCCCAATAAATAGGGAGAGGCTATTATTAAAATGAAAAAAAAAATGATGAAGTGAATAATTTCAAAATGGAAAATTATAATTCCTTTGCAAATTGTAATAACACTTACAGATCAGGTGGCATAATTGTATATGTGAGGGAAGATATAAACTATCAGAGTATCAAAACAGATTTCTCTTCATCGGATGGCATCATTCTTACTTTAAATGAACCTACTGTAGTAGTAGCTATGAATTTCAAATGATTTTGCTATACCGATTATTAGCCATATCGACTGACATATTCCTGGATGAGCTAGATCAAAACGTCGAAGGCACTAGCCATGATAATGTCATATTGGTTGGCGATATAATTTAGACCTTCTAGATCAAGGGAATACAGTGGTGGATAGATACAACTTCTTACACTCAAGTTGTGGTTTTGAACCCTATGTAAAAGATCCAACAAGAACATGTACCCAGACTTCAACTTGCCTTGATCATGTTTTTATTAGATTAAAGACAGACGTAAGCAATAATATGGACTTCTATGCTTCTATGGATCACAGCAATATTACCGACCATTCTTTAGTAAAGTTAAATTGTACATCTTCAGGAAGTAAACCGACTGCAACGCGAAAACATATATTAGAAAAAAACATACTTAAAGATAAACTTGAGAATGAAGATTTTTCAGAAGTATATGAACACACAAATGTGGACGAAGCCTTCAATACCTTTACTTGTATACTCGAAACTCATATTTTGACGTCAACAAGAGAAATTACCATTTCGATTGAGACATGCATGAAAAAAAGAAACCCTGAATGACAAATATTCTTATTCGTGAAGTGAATGGAAAAAAGTATTATATAGACAGATGATTAGGCAACCAAATAATAATATTATACAAAATACATATATAACATGCCGTGAGAATTTAAAGAAAGAAATAAAAAGAGCGAAAGAGACTTATTACAATAGCCTTCTAAGTGATTTGTCAGGAGAAGCAAAGGAAGAATGGCAGGTGATAGACGAATTAATGGGTAAAGAGAAACAAGAAATTAAAATAATAGAAATAACTTCAGGAAACGATATTGATTTAACTGATGACAAAGATATTGCTAACGAGTCTAACAACCATTTCATAAAAGTCAATACATCACAAAGGTAGAGATGCGTAAACCACAGGTTAGATAGTGAGAGGGACGATTTGTACAAGGATAGTTTCTATTTAAACTCACCATGTAATTTCATGTCTTTTATACCAGTTACTCGGTTAGGAGTTGAAAACATGATCAGAGGATTAAAAATAAATTCTCAGAAGAATAAAGACAGAAATTCTCTTACACTAAACATAAACAAAACAAAAATTATGCAATTCAACTTGAGACCAAATGAAAATGACAATCTGAATGCCATAGCTCATTTTTCAATGTGCATACTAAGCAACTGCAACTGTAAATTTGTGGAAGTACATTTTCAATAAAAAAACCTGGGTGTTCTTCTTGATTCAAATTTTTGTTGGGAGGAACATATTGAGAACATGAAAAAACAACTCTTCATAGCATGTAGGAAGTTCTATTTTCTTAGAAATTTATGTCCAAATGATGTATTGAAAATGATTAACTGTGCCACTGTAGAAAGTAGATTGTACATAAATTTCTAAGAAAATAAAACTTCCTACATGTTATGAAGGGTTGTTTTTTCACGTTCTTATGTTCCTCCCAACGCAACCTTGAATCAAGAAGAACACTCAGGTTTTTTATTAAAGATGTACTTCCACAACTTTACAGTTGCAGTTGCTTAGTATGCACATTGAAGAATGAGCTATGGCATTCAGATTGTCATTTTCATTTGGTCTCAAGTTGAATTGCATACTTTTTGTTTTGTTTATGTTGAGTGTAAGAGAATTTCTGTCGAACCAGTAAGTGAGCACTTTTAAATCTTTAGAAATATGACTGTGTTTTAATATTTTCAATGGATTCAGCTACATAACTCAGAGCTGTGTCATCAGCATGAGTGGTAATACATCCTTCTAGAGTTCCTGAGAGTAGTCTCTATTTGCCGTTTTTCGAGCATTTTTCTACTTTTTCAACCCACCCCCTCCCAAAACACCCATCCTATATACCCCCACCTCCCACCCTCCTGCTGCACCACCCCACCCCTCCACCGATCCTTAGAAGGAGAAGAACCTCTTTCTCTCACTCTCTCTCTCTCTCTCACTCTCTCTCTCTCTCTCTCTCTCTCTCTCTCTCTCTCTCTCTCTCACTCTCTCTCTGTCATGGTCTATTTCAGAAGAAGAAGAAGTAGAAGAAGAAGAAGAAGAAGAAGAAGAAGAAGAAGAAGAAGAAGAAGAAGAAGAAGAGAAGAAGAAGAAGAAGAGAAGAAGAAGAAGAAGAAGAAGAAGAGAAGAAGAAGAAGAGAAGAAGAAGAAGGAGGAGAAGAAGAAGAAGAAGAAGGAGAGGAAGAGGAAGAAGAAGAAGATGATAACAATGATGCTCTCTCTCACACCCTCCCTCTTTCTCTAGTCATGCATCTAGTAAAAATCCCAATTGTCTGAAGTGCTCAAAACCGGGTCATCGGTTAGTAGATTGTGCAAGTTTCTTGAAAATGACTCCTTGGGATCATTATTGTTTGATTAAAGGAAAGTTTTGTTGTTTTCGTTGTCTTGATGTGGATCATTTGAGTAGAGATTGTCGTATTAAAACTCAGTGTGCTCAATGTCGAGAATCTCATCATTCTTTATTGCACTTTTCCAGATCAAGTTCCAATGAAGGTGTTGCGTCCTCGTCGAACTCCAAGGCAGGTGGCACATCACCTATTAGTTGTTGTTCTACATCCAACGATGTAGAAAATTCGACCATTGTGTTGTCGACCGTCACGAGATTGTAATGATCAGCTTTGTGATGTTCGTTTCTTGGTTGACACCGGTAGTCAGTGTCATTTTGTTACAGCCAAATTGTGTCGGCATTTGAGACTACCATTCCAGCCCATGAAAACCGTTGTTCGTGGATTTGGTGGTGGTACTAATGAAGTTCGAGGTCGTACTTGTGTGTCGATTCAGTCGAAGTTGGATCCTACCGTCAAGTTTTCGATGGATGCCACAGTGGTAGTTAAAATCATTGACAAGTTGCCTTCTTGTGAAATCGACAGATCCAAACTTCATCATCTTGAAAATCTCACACTGGCTGACGACAAATTCTACCTTCCTAGTAGAATAGATGGCATCATTGGTGCGGAGTTAGTTCCTCACTTGCTACGTGGGAGTCCTAGTACAGGTGAATCGCACGAATTGATGACTGTTAATAGTGTCTTTGGTCACATTCTGATGGGGAGAGCGCCGATTCTCACTTCAACAACGAATGTGTCGAATTGTTTTACAGCCATCTGTAGTCCATTCGTTAGTAGTCCATCGTTGGATAGTTTTGTGGAACGTTTTTGGGAGTTGGAATCGTGCCCTGCACCAAGCTGTCAACTGAAACCGGAAGAGTTGGAGTGTGAGGTAAATTTTCGGAAGTCTGTACATCGTGTGAATTCTGGTCGTTTTGTTGTTGCCTTGTCATTTGCGGAGCCGCCCAGCAGCTTGGGAGATTCGTATGCTGTCGCCGAACGCAGACTGCTGACTTTGGAGAGACGACTAGAGCTTGACAGCAATACTCGTATTTCATATCATGAAATATTGATCGATTACCTACGTCAGGGTCACATGTCGTTTGTAGCAGATCAGACAGACCGAGGTGGTTACTACATACCGCATCACGCCATCGTGAAAGCAAGCAGCACTACCACGCCCATCCGAATTGTATTTGATGCTGGTTCCAGAACATCATCGGGTTTGTCATTGAACCAGGTTCTTCATGCTGGTCCCAAATTGCAGACTGACATTTTTGTTTTGTTAGTTAATTTTCGTTTGTTCCCAATCGCACTAACTGCCGACATTAAACAAATGTATCGACAGATATTAGTGGAGGATTCCTGCCGTCGTTATCAGCGTGTATTGTGGAGATTTTCGCCGGAGGATCCGATCGAAATTTATCAGCTCAATTGTGTTGTTTTTGGTGTTTCAAGCTCTCCATATTTGGCGCTTCGCACCGTCCACCAGCTTGTAGAGGAGGATGGAAATCGTTTTCCAGCAGCCAAGGCGAGAATACCAAGAGACATGTTCATGGACGACTTAGTCACATCTGTCGCCACAGAGTCAGAGGCCGCGGAGCTGTATCGTCAGTCCAAGCAGCTGTTTGAGGGAGGAGGTTTCTCGCTCACAAAGTGGACTTCAAATTCACCATCAATGTTGGAGAAATTCTCGGAGGAAGAGAAATCGTTTTCGTACAAGGATTTCGAAGCAGACAACTCCTTGGCTATCTTGGGATTGAATTGGCAACCTAGTACTGATCTGTTTCAGTTTTCAGTCAAGAGTGGTGAGGTCGTCGCTACTAAGCGTTCTATTCTGTCAGTGATGGCTCGTATCTATGATCCACTTGGTCTCTTGTCACCGTTTACATTATTTCTAAAGTGTCTTGTCCAGAAACTGTGGAATTAGGAGTGGATTGGGACGAGAAGCCGCCTGAGTCTATCTGCACTCTTTGGGAGAATTGTCAAAAAGAGTTGCCTCTATTGTTGAAATTTGCTGTTCCACGTCACGTTGGTTTGTTTCAGGATTCTCACATCAGTTTGATTGGTTTTTGTGATGCATCATTGTCTGGTTATGGTGCAGTTATCTATGTGAAGTCGCAGAAGGAGAGCGAGGAGCCAAGAGTTGTATTATTGTGTTCAAAGTCCAAGGTAGCACCATCTAAAGTTGTTTCAATACCTCGTTTGGAGTTGTGTGCGGCACTCTTGTTGGCAGAACTCATGAATTCAGTAGTCAATATTATTAGTGAACGTTGTCATGTGTCTCGTATTGTAACACTCTCTGATTCTACAGTCACCTTGTGTTGGATTAATGCTCCATCCGCGAAATGGCAAAATTTTGTCGGTAATTGAAAAAATACAGGATTCTTGTATACAGGAGTGGATGCATGTTGCCGGAATTGAAAATCCCGCTGACTGTTTATCTAGAGGTTTATCACCAGTTGAGCTTGTGAACTTTCCGTTGTGGCTCTCAGGTCCATCATGGATAGCAGAGGACGAATGCGATTGGCCCGTCCGAACTCAAATGGAAGAGATAGTGGATCCACCAGAGGCGAAAAAACCGTCAGTGTTGACAGTCACAAAATCTCCTGATTGTAACAGCAATGCAGTATATTCATTGATTGGTCGTTGTTCGGATTATGGTCGTCTTTTGAGAATTGTAATTCTTGTTCTCAAATTCTTACGAATCTTACCCCAATCAGAAGAATCAGATTTCGATGTTGCTGAGAGGTATCTATGTAAAGTGGTACAGAAGATACATTTTTCATCTGAATTTGTGCAATTAGAGAAGGGAGAGGATTGTTCTATGCGCCTACGTCGCCTGTCTCCATTCATTGATAGAGGTGTGATTCGCGTTGGCAGTCGTTTGTCTCATGCTGGACTTTGAATTTGAGACTTGTCATCAGATGATCTTACCAAAATCCGACACTTTCGTATCGATGTTAATTGATTATCATCACAAGAAGAATTGTCATGCTGGACCTTTGTTATTGTTGTCCTTGATCAGACAGAAATTCTGGATACTGTCTGCTCGCTCTATTATTCGTATTTGTGTCTTTAAGTGTGATTGTTGTTTCCGTATTCGACCTAGTAACAAAATCAAATCCACTCCCAACTAAATAGTTGTTGTGATTGTTGCATTTTTTCTTTTGTGTTGTTTTTTGGTGTTGGTGTTTTTGTTCTTTTTGGCATGTCTGGATTTTTTCCTTTCTGTGGTTTTTTCAGTTTTTGTAACTTGGCTGAAAAATAGTTTTTCAGAGGCGGGGGTATGGTCTGGCCAGAAAATTCGAACTGTAGCACCGAAATCCCAGACTGCAGTTCTGCCAATAGCAGGCTTGTGTTTGCGCCAGCGCAGACCGTCCAGCTGTTTTTGGCCTTGTCGATGTTAAAAGCCTCAGTCTATCTTGTCTAGTCACCCCGTTGTTGTGCAAGACCGAATTTGTATTTTGTCATGTAATTTCGATCGGAAATTTCTTGTAAATAATTGTTTGAGTGTAGTGTGTGTGAATTATGAATATAACAGCATAAATAGTATTGAATTGAATTAATTTGAATCAGATTTGAATTTATAAAGAATCCAGTTTGAGCTTTGTTCGAAACACAGTGTATGACCTGCAAGTTGAACACAGAATCAACGCGAAAAGGCAACCCGGAAGCAAACCTGTCTTTTCCCA
>NW_024094154.1:5000-10844 GCF_014356525.2 Nilaparvata lugens
TTGAAGTTTCATCAACATCGCTGGAACTGGATTGAAGCTGGTGTGTTGTGGCCACTGGCATAGGCCCAGATGAAGTGTGATTTAAATCAATGTTGCTTGTTGTTGGTTCAAAATCCTGTTTGCTGTTTGTATTTTATTTCCAATTGATTCTTCAATATAGCCTTCGGCGACAGTAGTACTCTTCCATCCGCCATGTCTTTTAAGCTGGGTCATTGTTCCTCCAGCATTAACCAGCAAAGTAGCTGAAGTCCGCCTTAGAGCGTGTCCAGTATACAAGTTAGGATTGGAAGTTGTAAGTATTGTGCAATACTCATGGGTATTTTTCCCAGGGAATTTTTCCCCATGGCTTGATTGTAGCATCCCCATTTTTAAAACTTAAAAATAGCCGGGGTGTTTGTTGTCTTGGTCTTAAATTAAATACTTTCTGAAATAATATAAGTAGTCTAGTCTCGTTGTGTGCCATTGATCACAGTGAAAACACGTCCCTTGTTGGTTTTAGAATCAGGTACATTAACTATGAGAATTGAATCTTTGTCCTCAATGTCACTAACAGTCATATTGCACAATTCACCCATTCGGCAAGCTCCACAAATACCAAAATCAAAGCTACTTTTTTCAATAAGTATTGTTCATCTGGAGCATTTAACAGGAATTTATTTACCTCCTCTTTGGTGATGTTTTAGACTTCTTAGGTTGATAGCCTACATTTTTCTTTTTCAGAAAAGCACCCACTTTCGTAAAATTACTGATGTCTATGTTGTGTTTCACAATAATTGTTGCTTTCAACATTGAATAAATGGTCCATAAATAACTTGGGCTACATACCTGTGCTTGTTGTGAGAGGTAAACAAGGATTACGTTTTCTGAAATTCTTACTGTTCCACCACAATTCTTCTTGCACCATTCAACGAATAAATCATATCGCTTGATGTATAGTTCCTTGATTTTTCCGGAAGCAAATTTTCAGTTACATTTTCAGCTTCGTGTCGAATGTTCGGCGGAGTTAGAACAAACTCCTCATCACTCTCACTTTCCATTTTATAAAAACGAAAATAACTTCTACAATACCGGTAGCGGATTTCGAAGATCTTAGTAGGTAACCAAGAAAAAACATAACCTGCAATCTTGTTTTCTGTGCAGACACGCTCAGTCGTCTCTGTTAAAGTGGGTTTTCGTTTATGCGTAAATGCCGTCGTCGACCATGACAGGGAGAGAATCTCAGATTGGGTAGATTTCAATCTGTCTACATAACTTGAAAGATTATGTTAAATTATGTTTTAATGGAGCAGGTTGAGCTTATACTTTTTATACTTTTAAATGGCAATATTTGATATTATTGAAAATGTTTATTTCTTTATTAATAAAGAAAATAATGAAAAAGTTATTTAATCAGCTGTTTTAGCACACTTGAAATTTGGACAATATGAATGTCAACAATGCTTGCCGTCGTCGACTGTGGAAAAGTTCGCATAAACGAAAACGTACCTTTAGATGAACGCTCTCGTAGAGATGCCGATGACGTTAGAGGTGTGTACTTTTTCATATCCACCAACGTTGAACATAACCTAACAATCGAAATAGAGCTACTTATTTCCTAGAGCTAAAATATTCCAAAGATCGAAATAGAGCTCTTTTACTTTCCCTTACCGACCACGACAGTGTTGCCACATTCCTCATTCTTCAATCGCGGCATTGTCGGACTTCTTCCCATGTTAATCTTATGGGTTTATTTTTACTCCCTTGGGAGTAAAAGTGATCACTTTTCCCGCTGGGAATTATTTTTAGTCCATGGGAGGAAAAGTAGTACTTTAGTATTCGATTCCAGGGTGTAAAATGAGACTTTTGATAGTAGGTGGAGGAAAAGATACATTTTCAAGATGTTTCGATGTTTTTGAACGGGTAGTAGTATTATAGTAAACTGTCACTAACGTTGATGGAAAGATACATTTTCAAGATGTCAATGTTTTTGAACATTTTGTAGTATTATAGTCCACTAGTCCACTAGACAGCTGATTATAATGAATAATTCTAAAGTCTGATTTTTACGGTAATATTGGCGTCAAAGGAGACTCCTTTTCTTTTTGTATTATCATTTATCATTGATCATTTATTTATTTATTTATTTATTTATTTATGGAGACAACAGGTCACCCCTACTGTGTCTCCTTCACAAATACAACAATACAAGATACAATACGTGAAATACAACAATACAATGAAAAAAAAAAATGAACAAAGTAATTGCATATTGTTAAAAAGAAAAAAAACTATAGAAATACAACAGAAGGAAAGAAAATAGATGTATACAATAAAATAATTATAAAACGGAATATAGAAATGAAAGGTTCTAAAATTTAAATAGAAATGTTACAAAGAATGGATAAAACTAACAAATGAATGTCAGAGGACTGGTACCTGCCAAGAAGCAACAGAATGAGTAAATATACGAGAACATAGTGCAATAGATACACACCTATATACAGCAAAAATAATCGACAACACGACTGAGCAAGGATATCTCACAATAGACTGTTTAATATTCTATAAAATTTTTCACGAGAGAACCAGAAGATGTCCAGTTGCCCAGAGAAACAGTTGAAAAGTCTTTGAATTCTGTTGACTGGAGAATTATAGTGACTCACAGTTCGGACCGGGGCACAAAAAAGAGAAAGTGGAGCGACGTGATATGGTAGAATATAAATATTTACATATGAAAGCAAATATGGGGAATCTATTTTATTATTTAATAAGCTATGAAGAAAAATTAAAGACTTAACATCTCGTCTTGGTTGAATGATTTCAATTGAAACATATTTCTCAGAGTGTCAGAGAAATATATATATATATATTATCCTTAAATGCAAAATTTAAAAAAACCGTATGTATACGTCGACGCGAAATTCAAAATGGAACATACCTGTCAAATTTCATGAAAATATATGCTGCGTTTCGCTGTAAATGCGCAACATAGAATAATAAATAAAACAAAATATAAACATATGAACATATAAACATGAAAACAAAGAGAGATGCAAAACCATCGACTTGAATCTCAAACCTCACTTCGCTCGGTCAATAAAAACTTTTGCTTTCTAGTTAATAACGATCTATTCCGTCATTTTTGATGTGAAATCGTCATCGTTTGTTTCTCTTTCCAAATGGTCCATTCATATATTATCATTTTTTTCACTCTAGATACTGTTGTTGGTGAGATGCTCTGATACTATCGATATGAAATACTGGGATGTGATGAAAAATTAATTTTTGATCAATTTTACAATAAATAAGTGATATTTTTGAGAACAGTGTTTTCATTATTTTATTTTTCATGGAAATTTAGTTTTTTTCGGTTTTATGATACATTTATAGAATGAAATGTCAGTTTATCATAGTTGAGTTCGAACTTTTAGTCATCATATTTCTTCATATACTGTTCTCCATTGTTCATTTGCATTTGGTATGATGCAGAGCAATATTGCACGCATTTTCAATAGGTTTAAATTCAAATCTCACCTTATTTCATTCAAACCCTCTCATTACCAAAAGGTTTTTAACCATGTCACTCCCGTGTTATAGGATTGACAAGTTTAATTGTTGGTCATGGCTGAAGTATGACAGTCGTAAGGCCCATTGACGGCTTAAATTATATATCCACGCGAGGTTGGAACTTCCCGCAATGGACTCAAAAGCACAATTGCACAAAAGCCTGTTAAATTCTAATCACGATTAAATTTCAGGATAACCAATCATACAATATTTTTCTGGAAGGAGGCTTATCTGATTGGTTCTTGTGGCATTTAATCGGTATCAAAAGTTAACAGACTTTTGTGCAACCGGGTGATAATATTTTTTATATTGATCTATCATGCCGTGGTAGTCACGAATGTGACTGGAACCAATGGTGCTACGATAACAAGAGTGTGATCTGCCCTGTTCCAAACTGCAGGTTTTTCTTCTTCTTCGTCTTCTTCTTCTTCTAAATGAGTCGATCAAGCCTCCAGATGAAGTCTGTGTGGTGAGGGACCATAACCGTTTTGCGAACTCCGGCTGAGCTGGAAATAGATGAGAAACTACGAGAAGTTGGAGGTAAAATGTCAGCGAATTATGTAAACAGAATTAACGCTGTTCGTTATACTTCACTTGAGAGTGGTCATGGATAAAATAGAGTATCTACGGTTTTATCTTCTATCTTCTTACTCTTCTCCTATTTATTCTGTTCTACTTTCCTCTATCTATAATGACCAGAGTAGTTTCGGCTAAACTCGGTGTGTCTAGAATGGAAAAAATGAGGGTGCTAGTAATTCTTTGTATTCATGTAAATGCTATTTATGCTACTGGGTTTCATCATAGAGAAAATACCCGTAGTTTGCATAACTCGTTCCTAATATTATTTACTAGTGGGTAAACAACCAGTGCAAGGGTTTAATTGAAAACTTAAAACTGGAAACTTGACTTACTGAAATCTTGAAGTATACCACTGGAATCCCTATTACTATACTCGGTGAATTAAGAACGTATGTGCAAAATTTCAATTATAATCAGTTGAGTAGCTCAGACATTTGATGTGTCATTCGTAAATTTCCTATCCCGTACGTGTACATGCCAATTCTTGTATGATTATTATAAGCGTATGGCTTTCAATGGTGGGGAGACCCAAGGGTAGTTCCACCTCGCCATACAAAGTCCAATTTCCGTAATGGAAAAACATTGGGAAACCGACACTAAGGTTATAGTGATCTATTTTATGATAATTAATGATACATAAATCTCGTTCCAGGATGTACTGTGCATGAGGATTGTAAGGAGACAAAATGGTGCATATATGGCCTGTAAAGATGCCTGTCATCAACTCAACTTCTCCGACCAACAGATGATGCCGAATGCAAAGTTATGAACAACCATCACCCAATTTGCGTCACCAACCGCATCGACGATAGCCAGTCAAGGACGATTTGTCCGGCTTAGGTAAAGTAAAAACTACTAAATATATATTAAACAACTATACTAGTAAATGAACTATACACTGAACTAACTATTGTCAAGTTCTGCTCCGGGGAGGGGCATGAACATGTACTAAAATTGATAATTATAACTTTCAACAATTAAACCAAAAAACCAAACTACAATCATAAACCATGAGCATATTTCTCAACGTTTAATGCCCCACGTTGTGTCGGCATGTGTCAGATCCCAGTCTCTGGAGGGGCGTCATGTGTCATGATCTTACTCCAAGGGGGGACACGGAAATGTAAAATTTGAACTATGATAATAGATTAGGGTTATAATTGTTCACCCAGAATACGATTCCTTCGTATAGTGGGTCTTACCTTGGTTGACAACTATTGCAACCTATTTTGCTCCGTAGAGATGGGAGGACGTACAGTAAAAAAAAGGGTATTTAATAGTTGAAATGGTTAAATTAAATGAAATAATTGAAAAATTATTATATTTGCGGTTATGATTCACTGATAGATATTTGCAGGTTAGATTGATCAATCTTTGTTTAATCGAATTGTCGATATCACTTAAATCGATGTATCGAAGCAGAATGACTAGTATATGGATGGGACAGATTGAAAAGTTAATTTGCTCAACAGAGGGTTTGTCGGTCTACAAAGTAGCCGAAGTAAGGGACCTGAGACTCTAACTTAATATGGTAGGTGGCTATAATATAGTGAGGTGGAATTAAATTCACTTTAATAATAAAATACAGTTCAACTTGAATCTGCTGAAAATAAATCCTGTTGTCACTATGATCAGACAGAGATAGTAACTTTGGAGTGAACCTTTCTCCAAATGATGACCAATATATCCAGAATCCAATACTTGTGCCGTAATTTGGAA
>NW_024094155.1:0-10946 GCF_014356525.2 Nilaparvata lugens
AGCCTAGCTCTAACCTTAAGCTGCGTTTACACCAAAGTTATTAACAAAATGTTTATTTTTCATCCTTGAGAGGATTTTCTATGAGATTAAACGATTCTTGACAAACACATATGCACATCATGTGTATGATAAGTATGTTCAATCTAATAGAATCTATGACGACGGCGAATAAACATTATAATTACTTTGTAGTTAATAACTTTGGTGTAAACGCAGCTATAGAAAGGTATGCTTCTAAAATAATGAAAATGAGTTCACAATACCATGGGTAGTACCATAGAGAAAAATAGCTTAAGTAGATATCCCATGGTATAGGGCATTTATGTCGCAACTTTTACTGTTATCTCAAGCCGATTACTGTCGATTATTGTCGATTTTACTGTTTTGACCGGTAGGAGGGTATGGCACAATATGAGAGACTACCAGCGTCATAAAGCTTCACAGGAAATAACTATGTGGACTATCAGCTTGAGATAACAGTAAAAGTTGCGACATAAACGCCCCATACCATGGGATATCTACTTATGCTATTGTTTCTCTATGGTAGTACTTATACAGAGTGAGTCATATTAAGTATGGGACCACCTCAATAAAGTGGAGACTGCTATAGACATAATACTGTAACTCTCAGGATAAGTTATCGGTCAAATACTCTACTTTTTGACGTACAACTGAATTTCAACCTCTCATAAGGGGGTGACTTAAGAGTTTGTAACTCGAATATTTTAAATGTAAACATCCACTGTGTGATAATCATTTCAAAGGCCTTTTCAAAACGAGAAGTATGACATCAATAAAAATGTTCTATGATACTTGTATCCAAAATGGCGGCTGATTGAAGTTTTAGTTTTCAAAGAAATAATAGATAAAGTTCTATGAACAAATGTGTTTGTCAAGTTCCGTTCAATCTAATTAATAGACGGCGAATAGATATGACGACGGCGAAACAAACATTTTGTTAATAACTTTTTGTAAACGCGGCTTGAACTATTCAAATGTATTTGTACATGCCCATGAATAAAGGATTTTCAATTTCAATTTCAAATGGTTGTTATTATTTATTCATTCATTCATATATTTACCAATGGTTGTTTAGTTATCTATTTATTCATCCATATATTTACAAATGGTTTTTTATTTATTTATTTATTCATCCATATATTAATTTATTGTATAAGACACTATAATCATAATACAATATGACATTGAAGGAAAAACTAGGCTGTACTATATATTTTGATAATATGCAAATGTTGTCCAAAAGTTAAGGTTATTTTAATCACACACTGCTTCGTCACTTGATTTTCGGTCCAGGAATAATGAATTGAAAATTTTGAATTTTGAAGATTGATGTTATACTCTAAATGAATCACAATGAATTAAAAACTTTGAAAATATTGCACTTATTTGAAAAATGTGAATACAAAATCAAAAACCTACTACTCACTATTAGTTATCTAGGTTTGTACTAGTTTCTTTCGTAACAGATCCAAAGTATAGTCGATATATTACAATATTCTAATTTTATGAAGCCTTGAGGTTGAAATAATTCAATCAATAAAGTAAACAGAACTGTATTCATGTCACTTCTCAACTGAAATGTCGCATTTGAGTACACAGAACACAGTCACTAGTCTGAATAGAATCAATAAGTGAGTCAGCCCACACTTTTCTGTAGTAAGTTAGTGCTCTCTCAGGGCATAAAGCCAAGGCAACACAGTAATAAAATCAATGGATACTCTGATGGAGAAATAGGTTTGATGGATAAATCAGTTGCTTTACTATGTTGCCAATTTCTCCCGGTTGTTTTATTGGATTCATTTTGTGTTTTATTACAATACTATTGCAGTATTTATAGTATTGAAGAATAGAGTTATCGACTCTAGTCATTCATCTTCTAGTATATAGTCATGGTTGTTCTATATGAGGTCCACGTTATAATGACAGTGTTTGATTAGCAACTGCATTGTTATCATTCAACAAATCGGAGAGCGCTATCTCTTCCTCGTTTTGCTTTGTTGCCAGATCGTCTTTTAAGTAACAAGTACGTTTATCTGAGTATTGAGAGTGTGAATTGTATTTTGAAAAGTGAAAGTGACAAACCAACATTTTGATTTGGACAGTACTGTATAATATAAATTGGAAATGGGCCAGTTTTGGGCATGAGCCTGTTGTGCCTTTCCTCATGTTAGTATTTCTACACAATGTGAAATAAATAATAATAATAATAATAACAATGTAGATTGATAATCAATTAACAAATATTTCATCTTAATCATGAAGTCATTGAAAAAAGAATTTCGTGCTTAATAATATATAATCTATTATTTTAAACGAGAATGAACAGTTAATAATACATTAAATATCGGGGCACCGAGCTTCGCTCGTTATTTATTTAATGACTTTTGATAAACCGAACACAATTCTTTAAAATGATTGGGAAAGTACTAACAGGCACATCCCAAAACTGTTTTTTCCCGAATTTTGATTTATACACTAAAATAGTCCAGAAAGTAGGTTATGTTCCATACACTTGATTTCAGGTTCAATTTTCTGTTCAAACATTTGAAAACAAAAAAATGAGAATTTAGATTATATACAAACCAAATTGAATAACCAAAAAACACTCAATCAAAAAAATTATATTCAGATTATATACAGAATAACAAAATAACACTCTCTAATCACTTGAAACTGTAAATGATGATTAACTTTGAATATTAGGATACTCTAATTAAGAGTGATAAACCATGTCATGTCAACAATCATCATATTGATAAATTTCTAGATAATATTTCTCGCGAGATACGGTAAGCTGATTGAATGATTACACAGCTGATCTCCCACACAGCACACGCATCTCTGTTATCGACTGACGACTAAATTATCATCTGTACTTCCAAGGATGAATTATCCTTTGATGTCCTTCAGCGAGTTTTCCCAGGGACGATTTTCATAGTGAAATTCGTAGTGAAGGGACGAAATTCATAGTGCAATCGAATTAAACCTACTATGTTTCAAATTTCGTGAAAATCGTTAGAGCCATTTTCGAGATCGTTGAACATAAATAACCAGATATAAAAATATAAACAGACATACAGAAATTGCTCGCTCAATATAATACAAAATATTTCATCTTAATAATTATGAAATCATGAAAAATAATATGATTTCTTGCTTGATAAAAAATAATTGATAATTTTAAACGAGAATGAACAGTTGATATCACATCAATAAACCTGTATCAGTTACCGTCTATAGAAGGCATTGGCAAGACAGAGGATCGGCAACGTTTTCTCCTATCTTTCTCCACTGCCATTATAACGTGGACCTCACTGTAGTGAGGTCCACTAAGTGAGAACTGACAGTTCTAGTGTCACACTATTAAACACGACTCGACTGACACTATTTTACGACGCTAATCATGCTTTAGATCCAATAAAATGAAAGAAGTGTGGAGTGGAGTATCCAATCCATCTTGTTGAGGTGATAAAAGTGAGGAACGTCTGTCTTATCTTTTTCAATAAGTGAGCTGTGTCAATGTTCATGAAATCAATATCACTGAAGATTCTGCTCGCAGTTTTATTCGAATCTTCTAATATTCTGATTGGTTAAGCCATTCGTTGATGATTGGTTCAAATTTGAGACTGGTTCCACGCATGTATCAAGAATCTATAATTACGGACATTATTAGTCCTATAGACATAAGAAATTTTTTGTAAGAACTATTGTATGTAATATTGTAATTTATCTAATATTTTGTGTAATTGATGTTGTAGTTTAGTTTTTTTGTGAAATAATAATTTATTCATTTATTTATTTATTCATATGAAAATACATATTTCTATCAAACACGGACATATCCACATTTCAGTAGCGGGCGTGGCCACTTTTCTAATGCCGTTTTAGTATTCTTAGAGTCAAGGATCATTGAAAATACCAAATAGATTGTTTTCAAATAACTTGAACTAAATTGAGAAAAATATTCAACCCTGTGGAGCTAGGCAAAACAGCTGTACAGAAAATCCTCTCTCCTGAAAAATTTTGTAAGTGGCGGATGTCCGACTTTCACAAAGTTAGTAGACAAGGTTGGTCACTCATCTATAGTATTTTAGTTGAAATGCAATTGGAGTGGGGGAACTGCAGTCGTGACGTAGGCTGTAGTAGAGAGTAGGCAGAATATCGCATTCTTGAAAATCATACGGTGACCTATAGTCAGATTATATAACACGAACATTTTTTGACATGCAAGCTTTCTGTTTCTGCTTTACAATAATTAACAAAACATTTGAATAATACAAGCATTTTGCATATAACGCAAAAAACCCACCTCCTAACCTTCCCTCTCAAACCCTTAAGGTTTCTTTATCTTCTAGGTCGTGTTTATATTTTGTAGTTTGGCTATACATCAGCTTGTGAATTTCGGGGATGAGATATTTTGATTCTCGTAGAACATGTACTCGATACCAGCATGTGTTCAGTGCATTTATATGAATGAAATTCATTGGATTTATCAGGATCGGTTTATTGTTTTATTGAAATGCATTGGTTTATCAAGATTTTTTATAGGTTAATCTAAAATTATAATAGTATAACGTTGTCTACTAACGCTTTTCCAGCTTATTAACTTTTTCGTGTCATTTTTTGTTTAGATTCTTGAAAAACTTTCAACTTCATTTTATTCATACAAGTTGAATGAACTTGATATTTTAAACAACATCATCAGAATCGGTGATTAATTCGCTATAAGTATGGAGAATTTTTAAGTTCTAGGTCAATCTTGAGGTGATTAAACGACGATGTATTTGAAGATACAGTGAATAAACTGTATGCTGAGTGTGGTTACTCCATCACTTTTTTACTACACGTGACGTCACGCTGGCATTCCCCCACCACTTCGAATCTTACACCTGTGAGTGATCAACCTTCTGTCTACTAACGTTGCGACTTTCATACTAGGCTACTCAATTAATAAAGGAAAGAATTCTACATCCTACATATCTTTTTCCAGTAGTTCTATAGTTTTGAAATTAAAATCTACAGTTTTTAATTATTCATTCAAATCCCGCAAGGGACTCCTTACCAACAAAAACCATACGAATTTACGTTTTTTTCAAATTCAAGTGACATTATTCCAGATGTCTTTCTATTCTAATCACTGCAGCGGTTGTGTCTATTTTGTGAAAAGACAAATAAATCATGAATCAAAAATCAAAAATGTTTTATCATCACCAACAAAATAATTTTATTAACAGAAGTCACTTCATATGGATACAATAGCATAAATATCTAGTATAGAATTTAATATTCACTATACCGTATATGTTATAGAAACTAATTCAATTGTTTAAAGACACTTTGCAAAAAGTCAAGTTTTTAGTAGAATATATTTTCAGATATTTCAATAGATTATAATCTAACTAGCAGGAAACCCGTGCTTGACAATTAGACACAAGGATCCAATTAGAAATTTGACAAACTGAAAACTTGACCTACTGGAATCTTGTAGAATTGAAAATAGACCTTCTAATGTTATTTTTATATCCTGGAAAAGGACGAAGGAGTGAGTCAATTTTGTTGTCCGACAAACTTGTCCTGTGAAAAGGTTCAAAGAATATGTTTTCAAAATTTAAAGCTGATTGATCAATTCTTTCTAAAGCTATTGTAGAACATAGACGGACAACGACTTTGGCCTTCAGAAAGTCAAAAGGGAAAACTTAACAAACTTCAAACTTGACCTACTGAAAAATTAAAAATAGACCTATAACCATCCTCAGTAAATTGAGAATCTATATGCAAAATTTCAAATTGATCAGTCCAGACGTGATGATGCGTCATTCGTGAATTTCCTATCCTGTACGTGTATGAGCAAGTTCTTCCCTTTATCATATCATAGATGATTATATTCTCCACTATAGATGTTGGGAAATTGTTCTATTCTCCATCTCTTACTCTTCAAAGAGTGAAGTCTCTAGTGGAATTTATTGTGAGATATTCCAACGATTGATTATCGAAGAATATGTCATTAAGTCATCAAATCCTTTTTAAAGAGCACCTCTATCATTACTTATAAATATATGTTTCTTTGACAAACCTCGAACAATCAATTAAATAAATTGAAACTGAAAATTTGTGAAGTGGAGAACTACAAGACTTGACCTATTTCAGACTATGTGTAACCTTATCTAAATTTGGGAGAGGAATAGCACAAGGTTACCTTATTTTGTCTTTCCTAAAATTTTGATTATGTACTTATTGTATCAATCAATAGAGAATACAGAAAAATAGGAAAATCGAGTTGAATTTGAATTTCCAATTCACAGTAGAATTTATTCTGAGGTATTCCAATGTATCATTATCGAATGAATGAAGTAATTAAAATCCTTCTCCAAGAGCTCCTCTATCATTAGTTATTCATATTTTTCATCGACAAAACTTTATCAATTGAAATCAGTTGAATTCGAAATTTCCATGAATGAATTTCACAGTAGAATTTTCTGAGATATTCCAACGAATATCATTGAATAATTAGAGCTAATTAAAATCCTTCTCCAGGAGCTTCTCTACATTAGTTATTCCTCGACAAAACTCAATCAATCAATTCATTCATGCCTCAAGCGTGACTCCTGAAACTGTATGGATTTATGGAAGGCAGAAGTTGAAAGTTGAGTTTGGAAGTTGCCGGTGCTTCGAGTAACAAGTTGGCGAAAGTTTCAAAGAAGACAAGATTTGCTGTGACAAGTTGCTGCTGTTGAGAACAGCTTTCGTCCTCATAATAATTATCATCCAACAGTTCATCTTGTCAGATTTCCCCGTGTGGCATGTTTTCTATAAAGCTGCCTACAGACTTCTGCGCCTCGAACACGCGCGTTTTGCTTTTCATCAGCTGTGCTATGCTTTTGATATTCGTATTCGTACAGGGATTGATTGATTGATTGATTGAGTACTTCTTTATGTAGATAACAATATATACTGGCTTATACACTTATATACAATAGCTTACAATACAGCCAAATTATAGATGAATTTACATAATATAGACTAAGAAAATAATTATTGAACTGTATATGATATGAAAAAGTGATTTGTAATATAATAACTATAGATAATTATATGTTATCATCTACATAAATTGGCGGAGCTTTGGACATATCAATGTCCATTCTTCGGAAAGAATATTAAAAATATCCTCTCACTAACTCTCTACCAAAACGTCAATTTAATTAATTAAACTAAGGATTTACTTATTTATGGAAAAATTGTAAAAGTTTTAATTAATATAAATATTTAAGAAAAAAAAACAGAAAATTGATAAAATAGTAGAATAATTATATAGGTAGATAAGATCAAATTATTGATTAATAAAATGAAGTAGGCTGAAAGTAGATCAGGGTAATCAACTTTCAGTAATATACAGCAGTATGCAGTGGATAATTAAAATAACATGAGTTTATATTATATAAATATATATACAATTCATTCTATAACAGGTTTTAGGTTTTGTATTTGTGGGATGGGTGGGGATGGTTGTCATGTGATCGTTCTAGGGCCGGACAGTTTCAGTCATTTGTTCTAAAAGATGTTTTTTTAAAGTCAGGATGGAGCTCGCTCGGCTCTCGATGAACCTGATAGAAACAGGAAGTGCATTCCATGCACGACAGGCACTGACTAAGAAGGATTTTGTGAAAATAGTAGTTCGATGATTGGGTATCCTTGGGACAGTGATAATCCAGGGACAGTGAGATACAGATTATAATAAGCATAGCTTCACTGAAGAGAAATGAATTTTGCGTGTTCGTGGCGCACAAGTCTGTACACACTTTAATGATATCAAAATATAACTATTTTTTTGATGAGGTACATTTTGTATTGGAACTAATTCTACACACTTAACTAATTCGGAACTATGTATTTTCAAGTTTGTAGATTGATGTTGTGGTACTTTTCCATAATTGAAGAGATATTGAGATATTGTCAAAAAATCCAATATATTTGAATAGAGTGGATTTTTTGACAATATCTCAAGTCTCTTCAATCAAGTCTAGTTAGGGTAGTTATACACACATCGATTTCTGGACGTACGACTTTTTACCGCCCTTATAAATCCTACCAGATTGAATGAAACTTGGCAAGAATTATATATTGTAATAATTGTGATAATTGTCAACGAAATAGAATAAATAAATAAAAAATAAATAAATAAATAAATAATAAATAGTGTTCAGATACACTCATATGTTCGCTAAATTATATTTAATCTAATATAATTCATAAGGACGACAAAAAATCGTACATCCAAGAATCGATGTGTGTGTAACTAGACTTAAACATAGCATTGGGCGTACAATATTTTATTGTCGTCCATAAGAATGCAATTAGATTAAAATATCGGGGCACCGAGCTCCGCTCGTTATTCTTATTTATCTTAAGGTGCGTACAGATTACGCGCCGCGAACATGAGCAATTCACTTTTAATCAGATGATTCCAAGCTTTCATATCTGTATCTTACCGTTTCTGTTCAAATACAGATATAATCAGCTGATTAAAAGTGAATTGCTCATGTTAGCGGCGCGTATATCTGTACGCACCTTGAGAAAACTTCATAGTTTGGTTATTTGTCGGAAACGGTGAAGATGCTCAAGGGCCAAACCACACAAATAGTAGTTTTTTGTGTTTTCAGAGCAGGGAGCTCCTCGATTGGCTGATTGGGTTGGCGTTCGGGGATCAGCTCGATAATCAGCAAATCGGAGAGCTTCCTGTCCAGCAGAATCTTCTGGGAAAGCCTTAAAAATCGCATCGTGTGGTTTGACACTAATAGTTGATATATTGAAATAGTTGATGGTGGAGTACCAAACATATATCTATACGCACCTATAACACAATTTTCTAAAATGATCGTGTTTATATTTCACAGCTGGCTATATGTCATCTTATGAGTTTCGGGGATGCGATATTTCGATTTTTCACATACTCACTTTTTTACTATCCACAGCTGTTTCAGCCAAGGATGAATTATCCTTTTGATGTCGTTCAGCGAGTTTTCCCAAGGGAGACCTAGTGCAATCGAATTTTATATCATAAACCTACTATGTTCCAAATTTCGTGAGAATCGTTAGAGCCGTGTTCGAGATCCGTTGAACATAAATATCCAATATAAATAACCAGATATAAAAATACAGAAATTGCTCGCTAATATATCCTATTATATTAAGCGAGCAATTCCTGTATTATATAATATACAGATGTTATCTAGTTATTTATGTTTTACGGATCTCGAAAACGGCTGTAACGATTTTCACGAAATTGGAACATAGTAGTTTATGATATTAAAGATTCGATACTCTAGGTCTCATCCTTGGGAAAACTCGCTAACGACATTACGAGGATAATTCACCCTTGGATGAAACAGCTGTAGATAGTAAACAAGTGAGTATGTGAAAAATCAAAATATCGCATCCCGAAATCATAAGATGACGTATAGCCAGCTGTTAAATATAAACACGATCATTTTAGAGAATTGTGTTTCTGTTTATCAATAAATAAAAATAACGAGTGAACCTCGGTGCCCCGATATAGGATATAATTTAGCAAACATATTATTTGCATTTGAAGACATCATGTTTTGTTTTCCAATCTCAATTCAATCTGATAGAATTTATAAAGACGGCAAGAAATCATATTTATGTCCATAAATTGATATGTAAGTAACTTGCTTTAGTGTATCAGACCCATTTTGTTCGAAATCGATTACATTCTGTCTACATCAACATTTCGAAGATGAGATCAATACACAGTATTGTTACTTCCCTTGCCCTATTACCATAGGTAAGGAATGTATTGCTTTCCGAAAAAAATTAAGGTACCCAATTTCTAAATATTCTATACGTTTCAAGGTCCCCTGAGTCCAAAATGGTTTTTCGGGTATTGGTCTAGTATGTGTGTGTGTGTGGTGTGTGTGTGTGTGTGTGTGTGTGGTGTGTGTGTGGGTGTGTGTGGTGGTGTGTGTGTATGAGTGTATGTGCGTCTGTGTACACGATATCTCATCTCCCAATTAACGGAATGACTTGAAATTTGAAACCTAAGGTCCCTACAATATAAGGATCCAACACGAATAATTCGATCCAATGCAATTCAAAATGGCGGCTAAAATGGCGAAAATGTTGTCAAAAACAGGGTTTCACGATTTCTCGAAAACAGCTCCAACGATTTTGATCAAATCATACCTAAAATAGTCATTGATAAGCTCTATCAACTGCCACAAGTCCTATATCTGTGAAATTTCAGGAGCTCCGCCCCATCAATGCAGATAGATTCCCATTATCAGGCTTCAGATACATTGAAACAAAAAAATCAAGTGGAGTTAGATTGAGCATGAAAATCTCTACAATTGATGTTCAGGAACATTTTCACCTGAAATTGAAAATAAGCTCGAAATTCGAGAAAATGTGATTATCCAATTATTGCAAACTGTTGGCAACTGTGATTCTATTAAATCATTCACTATGAAGAGATAGCAGACCTCATGTGTGTCTCCAGCGTTATTGTCCTGTCATCAGCTGGCTTAGATCTTAGAAAAGTAGACTTGAGATGCGCGGTAACACTAGCGTCAGTTAATCAATTTTCATACGGCAAGAAAAGTTGTGTGAGTGCACCACACCAGATTATTTTTCACATGTATTGTTAAACTGTCTGTTGCTCGTGTTGTTTAGCAATACGTGTTTGTTAAAGCTGGATATTGAGCTCAATATTGACTAATTCACATTGAAAATAATAGAATAAGTGAGGTACAAGAAGCAATTGCATTAGGTTTTAGTACGCTATCTCCGTTCGTGCTTGAGAAGTGCTCAATTCAGCAAGCCAGTCACGTTCAGCTGCGAAAAAATATAGCGGAGCTCAGAGAATATCTCTATATTTTTGCAGAACCACTGGGTATCTTAATAATGAT